>NC_059216.1:18941516-19106516 GCF_020615455.1 Coregonus clupeaformis | reverse complement strand
TTTGTGGTAAGAGTTTGGGGAAGGCCCTTTCCTGTTTCAGCATGACAATGCCCCCGTGCACAAAGCGAGGTCCATACAGAAATGGTTTGTCGAGATTGGTGTGGAAGAACTTGACTGGCCTGCACAGAGCCCTGACCTCAACCCCATCGAACACCTTTGGGTGGAATGCCGACTGCGAGCCAGGCCTAATCGCCCAACATCAGTTCCCGACCTCACTAATGCTCTTGTGGCTGAATGGAAGCAAGTCCCCCGCAGCAATGTTCCAACATCTAGTGGAAAGCCTTCCCAGAAGAGTGGAGGCTGTTATAGCAGCAAAGGGGGGACCAACTCCATATTAATGCCCATGATACTTTTGGTCATGTGGTGTATCTCTGGTCTGTTGTGTAGGCCTTTACTGCATTAGTGTGACTTTCACATTTTCACTCTATAACAAATGCCCCAAATATTTATGATGGTATGCAGACTGCATACCAAGGCTGCTCTCTCTGTAGATGGAGGTTGGTATAATGATACTGCTCTCTGTAGATGGAGGTTGGTTGACACTGGCAAGGACAAACATTGTGAGACACTGACAAGGACAAACAGGGTGAGACACTGACAAGGACGAAGCGACTAATCTTGGATTGTTTCCCTACAGGGCGGCAGGCATCTTGGATTGTTTCCCAGGTAGCTTAGCGGTTAAGAGCGTTGGGACAGTAACCGAAAGGTTCGAATCCTGAGTCGACTTGGGTGAAAAATCTGTCTGTGCCCTTGAGCAAGACACTTAACCATAATTGCTCCTGTAAGTTGCTCTGCGTAGGAGCGTCCGCTAAATGACTCCAATGTAAATGTAATGGCACCCAATTCCCTATATAGTGCACTAATTTTGATCCTATACAGTGCACTACTTTTGACCAGAGCCCTGGTCTAAAGTAGTGCACTATATAGGGAATAGGGTGCCATTCTCTGGTCTAAAGTAGTGCACTATATAGGGAATAGGGTGCCATTTGGGATGCTGCCGTGGGTTGCGTTGAACAATGTCCAGCCTCCAGCCTGGTGCACCAGCAGATGAGGAAGGGTCAGGGGGCTCTTCCTGATTTTGGGAAGGGCTTTTTTTGGTGTCTGACAGTGGAACAATGGGCTAAGCCCTCCACCCCTCCCTCACAGATGCCTAGAGATGGAATAAAGAGTAGGAGAGACCCATCTGTTCTTCATTCCTTCACTGTGTTTCCTTCCCAGACAATAGATGGCTTTAGACGCCTGAACACTGCCACAACACAATAGATCTCTAACCACCTTCCTGAAATCACTCTTCAGACATATGGGAACTGTGGAATTATTATTCTGCTATTTACCATATTTATTATTACAACCAATTTCACTCTTTTAGTTTGTAAAAAGTGACCTTATATATTTTGTGATGCAGCATACATATGTCTATGATGTAGATTGTTCAAGTCAAAATCTAACTTTTTTTGCCAATATAGGCTCATTTGAGAATTGTCCTTAAAATGCAAAAAAGAAAAAGAGGGTGAGAGAGAGAGAGAGAAACATAGTAAGAGGAATGTGAGGGTTTTAGTCCGCTTTGGATCGGTCTCTCTCTCTTTTAATTCTCTGTTCTGGTTTACCATCTCTAGCTTCACCTTTGACCTTCAGAGGGGCCCGTGCCGTCACATTAGCTCTGTTGTCCTGTTTGGTTGGACACACAAACCCTGCCTGCTGCTGTCCCCACCCAACCCAACCTAGTTTCAACCTCGGTTGATGCAACAACGACGTTTTGGAGACTGCTCACTAGCACACGAGGAAGTGGGTTGTCTCGTCTCTGTGTTTTTTTTGAAGTGATGGTTTACTCACTTAAACTAACGTTGTTGTTATCTGTTTCCTCCTTGCGCAGCGCTGGAACGCTCTTGAAAGGGGAACGGAAGAGTACGAGGCAGAAGGTGGGTGTAAAGTTACTGTAAAGTTACTGTAAAGTTACTGCATTCATTGTAAAGTTACTGCATGTATTGTAAAGTTACAGCATTTATTGTAGTTACTGCATTCATTGTAAAGTTACTACATTTAAGGCAAAGCATGCAAGTAAGCATTTCACTCTACTGTTTACACCTGCTGTATCCAACATTTCCACTAGATAGCCATTCATCATAGTCAGCTTTGGGGTCAATTCCATTTGAATTTAGAAAGTAAATTGAAACTCCATTATCAAGTAGAACTGACCCCAGGCCTCCCAAGTGGTGCAGTGGTCTAAGGCATTGCATTGCAGTGCTTGAGGCGTCACTACAGACCCGGGTTCGATCCCAGGCTGTGTCACAGCTGGCCGTGACCGGGAGACACATTTGGCCCAGCGTCGTCCGGGTTAGGGGAGGGTTTGGCCGGCCGGGATTTCCTTGTCCCATCGCGTTTCAGCAAATCCTTGTGGCGAGGCGGGCGCCTGCAAGCTGACTTTGGTCGCCAGCTGGACGGTGTTTCCTCCGACACATTGGTGCGGCTGGCTTCCGGGTTAAGCGAGCAGTGTGTCAAGAAGCAGGGCCGTGTTTCGGAGGACGCATGGCTCTCGACCTTCGCCTCTCCTGAGTCCGTAGGGGAGTTGCAGCGATGGGGCAAGACTGTAACTACCAATTGGAAATCACTAAATTGGGGAGAAAAAGGGGAAAATATAAAACAATCAATTTGAACTGACCCTGATCATAGGAGTGAGATGGAGGACATTCAACGCCTATGCTCAGGGAGCCAGGGTCTTATCATTGTGTGTGTTTGTGTGTGTGCGTTTGTGTGTGTTTGTGTGTGTGTTTGTTTGTGTGTGTGTGTGTGCGTTTGTGTTTGTGTGTGTGTGCGTTTGTGTGTGTGTGCGTGTGCGTGTGTGTGTGTGCGTGTGTGTGCGTGTGTGTAGGCCAGCTGCACCTGTGGAACCCTGATGAGCCCTCTACCCCGCGGGGCTCTATCACACCCCTCTCAGACCGCCTGGAGGAGAGGTTTCGGGAGGCCTGCGAGGAGCTGGCTATGTCCTGGGATGGATGTGCCAGCCACCATGAGCTACTGGCTCTCTGTGACCACCTGGGGCTGGAGGTGAGGAAAGAGATCGTCTGAAATGCTACCCTAATCTTTATAGTGCATTACAGTAGATGTGTGGAATAGGGTGCCATTTTGGATTCAACCGAAGTTCAGTCGGTGACCATCTGGGATCAGCTGGTCCCAGTTTCCTCCTTACCCCATCCCCTTGGCCCCCAAACCCTTCCATGTTTGCTGATCTGTAAGGTGGAAGCAATACGGTGGAAGCTCCACCACTACACTGCCGATGCCTATCCATATCCTTTTAGATCTGCGAACATGGAAGGGTTTAGGGCCCAGGAGAGGTGTAGGGAGCTAATTAGGACCGTGTAAGAAATGGCTCCCTATTTCCTGTAGTGAATTAGACAGGGAATAGGGTGGACGTAACCCAAGTGGAGGTTTGAGAGTCTGAGTAGGATGCTGGGAAATGTTTCTGATTGTTGTCGTCTCCAGGTGACGGAGGATGTCCTCCAGGTTCTAAGTGTTAATGAGATAATGAGCGTTCAGGCGTTTGCTTCCTGGGTTCTGAACCACGCCAAGCCCCCCACCCCCTCTGCCTCCACACCTTACAGACAGCTCAAAAGACTACACTCCTCACAGGTACAGTAAGACCCCCATCTTAGGTCTCGTTCTCATGTTAAAGCAAGACATCTGTACCACGTTTTAGTGGTTTCTTTCCAAACTCCTGATTTTTAAAATTTTTCAAGAGTCACTCTTGAATTAGTAAATGGATGGATGAAGGATTGAATGAATGAACTAACAAATGAATGAATTAATTATTGAATGAATGAACTAACAAATGAATGTATGTATTAGACAATTAAAATAGATACTACCACACACCAATGCAGTGACAAGTACACATACAGTATCTTGCTGTAGTATCTAGTAATATTTAAGAGGTGTCCCCCATCTCTCCTTGCAGCCATTCGATGAGACGGGCCGTAGAACCAGCGCTATGACGAGTACCATCGGGATGCGTCTGTTCTCTACTCTGGACGATGGGACAGGGTCCACCCCCGCTGAGGACGTCCTGGATGCCTGGACGGAGGAGGGCATCGAGAACAGCTCTGAGATACTGCAGGTGATAACATCTTACCTCTCATTTGGGGGGGGGGGGCAGCATATGTTTTTGACACTTCAGTCAGTGTTTTTATTTTGTTGGCTTGAGAATGTTGACACTGTGTAAGTGTCTCTGTCTATATTTGTGCTGTAGGCCTTGGATTTTGACCTGGAGGGCAAAGTGAACCTCGGTGAGCTGACTGTGGCTCTGGAGAACGAGCTCCTCATGACCAAGAATGGGATCCACCGGGCTGCACTGGCCAGCTTTAAGGCTGAGATCCGATACCTACTGTGAGTATGAGGAGAAACCTACTGGCCAGCATTAAGGCTGAGATCAGATTCCTACTGGCCAGCATTAAGGCTGAGATCAGACTCCTACTGGCCAGCATTAAGGCTGAGATCAGTACCTACTGGCCAGCATTAAGGCTGAGATCAGTACCTACTGGCCAGCATTAAGACTGAGATCAGACTCCTACTGGCCAGCTTTAAGGCTGAAATCAGTACCTACTTGCCAGCATTAAGGCTGAGATCAGTACCTACTGGCCAGCATTAAGGCTGAGATCAGTACCTACTGGCCAGCTTTAAGGCTGAGATCAGACTCCTACTGGCCAGCTTTAAGGCTGAGATCAGACTCCTACTGGCCAGCATTAAGGCTGAGATCAGTACCTCCTTGCCAGCATTAAGGCTGAGATCAGACTCCTACTGGCCAGCATTAAGGCTGAGATCAGATTCCTACTGGCCAGCATTAAGGCTGAGATCAGATTCCTACTGGCCAGCTTTAAGGCTGAGATCCAAAACCCACTGGCCAGCATTAAGGCTGAGATCAGATTCCTACTGGCCAGCTTTAAGGCTGAGATCAGACTCCTACTGGCCAGCATTAAGGCTGAGATCAGTACCTACTGGCCAGCATTAAGGCTGAGATCAGTACCTACTGGCCAGCATTAAGACTGAGATCAGACTCCTACTGGCCAGCTTTAAGGCTGAGATCAGACTCCTACTGGCCAGCTTTAAGGCTGAGATCAGACTCCTACTGGCCAGCATTAAGGCTGAGATCAGTACCTCCTTGCCAGCATTAAGGCTGAGATCAGACTCCTACTGGCCAGCTTTAAGGCTGAGATCAGTACCTACTGGCCAGCTTTAAGGCTGAGATCAGTACCTACTGGCCAGCATTAAGGCTGAGATCAGATTCCTACTGGCCAGCTTTAAGGCTGAGATCCAAAACCCACTGGCCAGCATTAAGGCTGAGATCAGACTCCTACTGGCCAGCATTAAGGCTGAGATCATATTCCTACTGGCCAGCTTTAAGGCTGAGATCCAAAACCCACTGGCCAGCATTAAGGCTGAGATCAGATTCCTACTGGCCAGCTTTAAGGCTGAGATCAGACTCCTACTGGCCAGCATTAAGGCTGAGATCAGTACCTACTGGCCAGCATTAAGGCTGAGATCAGTACCTACTGGCCAGCATTAAGACTGAGATCAGACTCCTACTGGCCAGCTTTAAGGCTGAAATCAGTACCTACTGGCCAGCATTAAGGCTGAGATCAGATTCCTACTGGCCAGCTTTAAGGCTGAGATCCAAAACCCACTGGCCAGCATTAAGGCTGAGATCAGAAACCTACTGGCCAGCTTTAAGGCTGAGATCCAAAACCCACTGGCCAGCATTAAGGCTGAGATCAGATTCCTACTGGCCAGCTTTAAGGCTGAGATCAGACTCCTACTGGCCAGCATTAAGGCTGAGAGCAGTACCTACTGGCCAGCATTAAGGCTGAGATCAGTACCTACTGGCCAGCTTTAAGGCTGAGATCAGACTCCTACTGGCCAGCTTTAAGGCTGAGATCAGACTCCTACTGGCCAGCATTAAGGCTGAGATCAGTACCTCCTTGCCAGCATTAAGGCTGAGATCAGACTCCTACTGGCCAGCTTTAAGGCTGAGATCAGTACCTACTGGCCAGCTTTAAGGCTGAGATCAGTACCTACTGGCCAGCATTAAGGCTGAGATCAGATTCCTACTGGCCAGCTTTAAGGCTGAGATCCAAAACCCACTGGCCAGCATTAAGGCTGAGATCAGAAACCTACTGGCCAGCTTTAAGGCTGAGATCCCCACTGGCCAGCTTTAATGAGATCAGATTCCTACTGGCCAGCTTTAAGGCTGAGATCAGTACCTACTGGCCAGCATTAAGGCTGAGATCAGATTCCTACTGTGAGTATGAGGAGAAACCTAATGGCCAGCTTTAAGGCTGAGATCCAAAACCCACTGGCCAGCATTAAGGCTGAGATCAGAAACCTACTGGCCAGCTTTAAGGCTGAGATCCAAAACCCACTGGCCAGCTTTAAGGATGAGATCAGTACCTACTGGCCAGCTTTAAGGATGAGATCAGTACCTACTGGCCAGCTTTAAGGATGAGATCAGAGTCCTACTGGCCAGCATTAAGGCTGAGATCAGTACCTACTGGCCAGCATTAAGGCTGAGATCAGTACCTACTGGCCAGCATTAAGGCTGAGATCACTACCTACTGTGAGTATGAGGAGAAACCTACTGGCCAGCTTTAAGGATGAGATCAGTACCTACTGGCCAGCATTAAGGCTGAGATCAGTACCTACTGTGAGTATGAGGAGAAACCTACTGGCCAGCATTAAGGCTGAGATCAGTACCTACTGGCCAGCATTAAGGCTGAGATCAGTACCTACTGTGAGTATGAGGAGAAACCTACACTGGTGCTGACAGTCTTAGTGGGATGCATATACACTCTCACATATCTACAGCATTTTAGTAATTTAGCAGACACTCTTATCCAGAGAGACTTACAGTTGGTGCATTCATCTTCAGATAGCTAGGTGGGACAACCACATATCCCAGGCAGTCAGAGCTAGTAGAACAAGACTAGTGCAAGTGTTACTTCAAGAAAGGCCAGGGAGTTAGTGTTTTTTTTGTACCCTAACACCCTCTTTCTCTTTTCATAGAGTTGCTACAGCCGTCTCATAAGTGCATGTCATTCATAATAGTATTTCAGTTATGTAAATATTTGATTAACTTCAGTGAGCGTGTAGATCGGGAGCTCAGATAGAAAGAGTCCTCAGGATCAATGATCATGTAACACTGGGTTTATGGTTACACAGAGGTTGATTTATCTTCCATGGTTCTTCAGTGAGCGTGTAGATCGGGAGCTCAGAGAGAAAGTGAAGATTCGTTCTGACCTGGAGAAAGCGGAGAAGTTAAAAACCCAGCTGGCTACTGAGGTGGACGAGCATCACTCTGCCATCGAACGCATGAATGACCTCAACCTCAGGTAACACGCCACACACACACACACACACACACACACACACACACACACACACACACACACAGCATCACTCTGCCATCGAACGAATGAATGACCTCAACCTCAGGTAACACGCCACACACACACACACACACACACACACACACACACACACACACACACACACACACACACACACACACACACACACACACAGCATCACTCTGCCATCGAACGAATGAATGACCTCAACCTCAGGGCATATGACCTTCCTCTTCTATGGGCCTATGACCTTCCTCTTCTTTGGGCCTATGACCTTTCTCTTCTATGGGCCTATGACCTTCCTCTTCTATGGGCCTATGACCTTCCTCTTCTATGGGCATATGACCTTCCTCTTCTATGGGCCTATGACCTTCCTCTTCTATGGGCCTATGACCTTCCTCTTCTATGGGCCTATGACCTTCCTCTTCTATGGGCCTATGACCTTCCTCTTCTATGGGCCTATGACCTTCCTCTTCTATGGGCATATGACCTTCCTCTTCTATGGGCCTATGACCTTCCTCTTCTATGGGCCTATGACCTTCCTCTTCTTTGGGCCTATGACCTTCCTCTTCTATGGGCCTATGACCTTCCTCTTCTATGGGCCTATGACCTTCCTCTTCTATGGGCCTATGACCATCCTCTTCTATGGGCCTATGACCTTCCTCTTCTATGGGCCTATGACCTTCCTCTTCTATGGGCATATGACCTTCCTCTTCTATGGGCCTATGACCTTCCTCTTCTATGGGCCTATGACCTTCCTCTTCTTTGGGCCTATGACCATCCTCTTCTATGGGCCTATGACCTTCCTCTTCTATGGGCCTATGACCTTCCTCTTCTATGGGCCTATGACCTTCCTCTTCTATGGGCCTATGACCTTCCTCTTCTATGGGCCTATGACCTTCCTCTTCTATGGGCCTATGACCTTCCTCTTCTATGGGCCTATGACCTTCCTCTTCTATGGGCCTATGACCTTGTCTCTCCAGACATTGATGTCTGTTTACTGTTGTTGTGTAGAGAATATTACTTGTAAACTAACCATTACCTCTGGGGAAAAATAGAGGGGATAAATTGCATTTAATTGAATGAAATATAATTGCCTCCTCTGTCCCTGTGTGTGTGTGTTGTAGAAAGCTGGAGCAGGAACACAGGGAGAAGCTGGTGTCTGTCAGGTCGGAGCTCATTAGAGAGATGGACCAGATACAGCAGCAGGCTGGTCTGCAGAGAGAGGAACTGGAGGCAGAGATGGAGAAGATCAGAGACGACGAGACTTTCCTCAGAGACCACCTCTCACTCACTGTCAAGGTAACCCAACACAGACCACCTCTCACTCACTGTCAAGGTAACTAACACAGACCACTTCTCACTCACTGTCAAGGTAACTAACACAGAACATCTCTCACTCACTGTCAAGGTAACCCAACACAGACCATCTCTCACTCACTGTCAAGGTAACTAACACAGAACATCTCTCACTCACTGTCAAGGTAACTAACACAGAACATCTCTCACTCACTGTCAAGGTAACTAACACAGAACACCTATCACTAGCTGTCAAGGTAACAGCAACTACAATCGGAACTGTATGTTTGTGAATATTGTTTGATGTACCTCTAAATAGCAGGGAAACAAATGGAAAGAAAGTTCCACTGTTGCCAAATAGATTGCAGTGATGCTCTAAATCACGTGTCAAACTCATTCAAACTCTTTGTACTTGATTGATTAATTAATGTCACTAATTAGTAAAGAACTCCCCTCACCTGGTTGTCTAAGGCTTAGTAAGGAACTCCCCTCACCTGGTTGTCTAGGTCTTAGTAAGGAACTCCCCTCACCTGGTTGTCTAGGTCTTAGTAAGGAACTCCCCTCACCTGGTTGTCTAGGGCTTAGTAAGGAACTCCCCTCACCTGGTTGTCTAGGGCTTAGTAAGGAACTCCCCTCACCTGGTTGTCCAGGGCTTAGTAAGGAACTCCCCTCACCTGGTTGTCTAGGTCTTAGTAAGGAACTCCCCTCACCTGGTTGTCTAAGGCTTAGTAAGGAACTCCCCTCACCTGGTTGTCTAAGGCTTAGTAAGGAACTCCCCTCACCTGGTTGTCTAGGGCTTAGTAAGGAACTCCCCTCACCTGGTTGTCTAGGGCTTAGTAAGGAACTCCCCTCACCTGGTTGTCTAGGGCTTAGTAAGGAACTCCCCTCACCTGGTTGTCTAGGTCTTAGTAAGGAACTCCCCTCACCTGGTTGTCTAGGGCTTAGTAAGGAACTCCCCTCACCTGGTTGTCTAGGGCTTAGTAAGGAACTCCCCTCACCTGGTTGTCTAGGTCTTAGTAAGGAACTCCCCTCACCTGGTTGTCTAGGGCTTAGTAAGGAACTCCCCTCACCTGGTTGTCTAAGGCTTAGTAAGGAACTCCCCTCACCTGGTTGTCTAGGTCTTAGTAAGGAACTCCCCTCACCTGGTTGTCTAAGGCTTAGTAAGGAACTCCCCTCACCTGGTTGTCTAAGGCTTAGTAAGGAACTCCCCTCACCTGGTTGTCTAAGGCTTAGTAAGGAACTCCCCTCACCTGGTTGTCTAGGGCTTAGTAAGGAACTCCCCTCACCTGGTTGTCTAAGGCTTAGTAAGGAACTCCCCTCACCTGGTTGTCTAGGTCTTAGTAAGGAACTCCCCTCACCTGGTTGTCTAGGTCTTAGTAAGGAACTCCCCTCACCTGGTTGTCTAGGGCTTAGTAAGGAACTCTCCTCACCTGGTTGTCTAAGGCTTAGTAAGGAACTCCCCTCACCTGGTTGTCTAAGGCTTAGTAAGGAACTCCCCTCACCTGGTTGTCTAGGGCTTAGTAAGGAACTCCCCTCACCTGGTTGTCTAAGGCTTAGTAAGGAACTCCCCTCACCTGGTTGTCTAGGTCTTAGTAAGGAACTCCCCTCACCTGGTTGTCTAAGGCTTAGTAAGGAACTCCCCTCACCTGGTTGTCTAAGGCTTAGTAAGGAACTCCCCTCACCTGGTTGTCTAAGGCTTAATTGAAAGGAAAAACCTAAAATCCATACAGACACTCGGCCCTCCATGGAATGCGTTTGACACCCCTGGTCTAAATCAGCTGCTCAGGAGAGTAGAAATCAGGACATACACTGAGTGGACAAAACATTAAGAACACCTGCTCTTTCCATGACAGACTGACCAGGTGAATCCAGGTGAAAGCTATGATCCCTTATTGATGTCACTTGTTAAATCCACTTCCATCAGTGTAGATGAAGGGGAGGAGACAGGTTAAAGAAGGATTTTTAAGCCTTGAGACATGAGGCTCGCTAATGGGAGGAAATGGCGACTGTGCTTAAATCCGAAAGTGCGGCAAGTGAAGTGTGTGACAATGAAGGGAAAATAGTGAAATCAAAGAATGGAGCAAAACGACCAAAAGTTGTAGTAGAAGACAAGGACCGGTCCCATAATGCATTCCTTATTGGACTGCGTTTTTTGGACAAGGACGGTCATTTGGGAAATCCATTTGTAATATCGAGGACTGTGAAGAAAGCAGTGTGTCAAGAACCAGTGCGTCTTGGCAGGGTCGTGTTTCGGAGGACGCGTGGCTCTCGACCTTCGCCACTCCCGAGTCCGTAGGGGAGTTGCAGCGATGGGACAAGACTGTAACCGCCAATTTGGAAATCACGAAATTGGGGAGAAAAGGGGGTAAAAGTACAAAAACACAAAAAAACATTTGCCCGTATGGTAAATAGAAGGAGAAAAGCCTGTCGATAGTGTTGTTGTTTGAGGAGACTCTACCTGAATATGTAAAGCTTGGATATGTGAGGTATGCGGTGAGAGCATTTGTGACCAAACCATTACAGTGTGGAAATTGTAAAGGATATGGTGACGTGTCAAATGTTTGCAGACGGGAGAAGTATAATATTGAAGAATCTGTGAATGGAAAATGTTGCAGCTGTAGTGGGGATCATACTCCGGACTTCCCTGAGTGCCCTGTCAGGGTGAAGGAGGTCGAGGTGTCAAGGATCAGGGCTGAGCAGCGGATCTCCTATGTGGAGGCGGTGAAGAGAGTCGAAAGGGGCAAGAGGCAACAGTGTTGGAGATATGGCGGTGGACGCATTGCATCCAGTTGCTAGTGTTTTCAGTCAATCGTGTGATCTGGATACACTCATTGTGAAGAAGGTGGATTTTGTGGCATTTATAGCCACAGTGATTAATTGTACAGCACCAACTGTCAAAGAAGCTGGATATCATTATATCTGCAGCCGATACGTTTTTGGGGCTCCAAGACTGCACGGCAGAAGCACTACAAGGACTTTTGTCGCTAGGAAATGTCCCGCCCACACTGGAGGCTTCTGAGCATGTGTTTGGACCTGATTAGAATTAGGTTTTTACAGAAAAGCAGGTTGGTTAACTTATTTTTTGGTAGTTAGTATGGTATTTTATTTTTTCCTTTTTTGGGGGAACCTTATTATCCACCCGCACAGTAGGTGGCGGAATGCACATTTTCATTGTTGCGAATTCCATTATACCATAGAAGAAGAAGACATGATTGTGTATACGTGCCATTCAGATGGTGAATGGAAAAAAACAAAATATTTTAGTGCTTTTGAACGGGGTACGGTAGTAGGTGCCAGGGGCACCGGTTTTTGTCAAGAACTGCAACGCTGCTGGGTTTTTCACGCTCAACAGTTTCCCATGTGTATCAAGAATGGTCCACCACCCAAAGGACATCCAGCCAACTTGACACACCTGTGGGAAGCATTGGAGTCAACATGGGCCAGCATCCCTGTGGAACGCTTTCGACACCTTGTAGAGTCCATGCCCTGACGAATTGAGGCGGTTCTGAGGGGGGGGGGGGTGCAACTCAAACTCAATATTAGGAAGGTGTTCCTAATGTTTGGTGTACTCAGGGTAGAGCTGCTGAACAGCACTGATAAACTGGTGATCTGTCTCTCTAACCCTCAACTCTAACTCTAACCCTCAACTCCAACTCTAACCCTCAACTCTAACCCTCAACTCTAACTCTAACCCTCAACTCCAACTCTAACCCTCAACTCTAACCCTCAACTCTAACTCTAACCCTCAACTCTAACTCTAACCCTCAACTCCAACTCTAACCCTCAACTCTAACCCTCAACTCTAACCCTCAACTCTAACTCTAACCCTCAACTCCAACTCTAACCCTCAACTCTAACTCTAACCCTCAACTCTAACCTAACTCTAACCCTCAACTCTAACTCTAACCCTCAACTCCAACTCTAACCCTCAACTCCAACTCTAACCCTCAACTCTAACCCTCAACTCTAACTCTAACTCTAACCCTCAACTCTAACTCTAACCCTCAACTCTATAACTCTAACCCTCAACTCTATAACTCTAACCCTCAACTCTATAACTCTAACCCTCAACTCTATAACTCTAACCCTCAACTCCAACTCTAACCCTCAACTCTATAACTCTAACCCTCAACTCCAACTCTAACCCTCAACTCTAACCCTCAACTCTAACTCTAACCCTCAACTCTAACTCTAACCCTCAACTCTAACCCTCAACTCCAACTCCAACCCTCAACTCTAACCCTCAACTCTAACTCTAACCCTCAACTCTATAACTCTAACCCTCAACTCTATAACTCTAACCCTCAACTCTATAACTCTAACCCTCAACTCTAACTCTAACCCTCAACTCTAACTCTAACCCTCAACTCTAACCCTCAACTCTAACCCTCAACTCTAACTCTAACCCTCAACTCTATAACTCTAACCCTCAACTCTATAACTCTAACCCTCAACTCCAACTCTAACCCTCAACTCTAACCCTCAACTCTAACTCTAACCCTCAACTCTAACCCTCAACTCTATAACTCTAACCCTCAACTCCAACTCTAACCCTCAACTCTAACCCTCAACTCCAACTCTAACCCTCAACTCTAACCCTCAACTCCAACTCTAACCCTCAACTCTAACCCTCAACTCTAACTCTAACCCTCAACTCCAACTCTAACCCTCAACTCTAACCCTCAACTCTAACTCTAACCCTCAACTCTAACCCTCAACTCTATAACTCTAACCCTCAACTCCAACTCTAACCCTCAACTCTAACCCTCAACTCTAACCCTCAACTCTAACCCTCAACTCTAACCCTCAACTCTAACTCTAACCCTCAACTCCAACTCTAACCCTCAACTCTAACTCTAACCCTCAACTCTAACTCTAACCCTCAACTCTAACTCTAACCCTCAACTCCAACTCTAACCCTCAACTCCAACTCTAACCCTCAACTCTAACCCTCAACTCTATAACTCTAACCCTCAACTCTAACTCTAACCCTCAACTCTATAACTCTAACCCTCAACTCTATAACTCTAACCCTCAACTCCAACTCTAACCCTCAACTCTATAACTCTAACCCTCAACTCCAACTCTAACCCTCAACTCTAACCCTCAACTCTAACTCTAACCCTCAACTCTAACTCTAACCCTCAACTCTAACCCTCAACTCCAACTCTAACCCTCAACTCTAACCCTCAACTCTAACTCTAACCCTCAACTCTATAACTCTAACCCTCAACTCTATAACTCTAACCCTCAACTCTATAACTCTAACCCTCAACTCTAACTCTAACCCTCAACTCTAACTCTAACCCTCAACTCTAACCCTCAACTCTAACCCTCAACTCTAACTCTAACCCTCAACTCTATAACTCTAACCCTCAACTCTATAACTCTAACCCTCAACTCCAACTCTAACCCTCAACTCTAACCCTCAACTCTAACTCTAACCCTCAACTCTAACCCTCAACTCTATAACTCTAACCCTCAACTCCAACTCTAACCCTCAACTCTAACCCTCAACTCCAACTCTAACCCTCAACTCTAACCCTCAACTCCAACTCTAACCCTCAACTCTAACCCTCAACTCTAACTCTAACCCTCAACTCCAACTCTAACCCTCAACTCTAACCCTCAACTCTAACTCTAACCCTCAACTCTAACCCTCAACTCTATAACTCTAACCCTCAACTCCAACTCTAACCCTCAACTCTAACCCTCAACTCCAACTCTAACCCTCAACTCTAACCCTCAACTCTAACTCTAACCCTCAACTCTAACCCTCAACTCTAACCCTCAGCTCTAACTCTAACCCTCAACTCTAACTCTAACCCTCAACTCTAACTCTAACCCTCAACTCTAACCCTCAACTCTAACCCTCAACTCTAACCCTCAACTCCTCAACCCTCGACTCTAACTCTAACCCTCAACTCTAACCCTCAACTCTAACCCTCAGTTCTAACTCTAACCCTCAACTCTAACTCTAACCCTCAACTCTAACTCTAACCCTCAACTCTAACCCTCAACTCTAACCCTCAACTCTAACCCTCAACTCTAACCCTCGACTCTAACTCTAACCCTCAACTCTAACCCTCAACTCTAACCCTCAGTTCTAACTCTAACCCTCAACTCTAACCCTCAACTCTAACCCTCGGCTCTAACTCTAACCCTCAACTCTAACCCTCGACTCTAACTCTAACCCTCAACTCTAACCCTCAGTTCCAACTCTAACCCTCGACACTAACTCCAACCCTCAGGAAAGTAGGCGTCTGGAGATGGAGCTGCTGGACAGCACTGAGAAACTGGTGGAGGCAGAAAACCAGGTCAGCAAGCTGCAGAGGAACCTGGATAACATCCTGAAGGAAAAGGTGAAAGACCATTCTCTTCTACAGTATTGATATTAACTTTCACACTTAACAAAAGTCTAAAAGAACACGTTTCAGGCTAGCATCTTCTGAAGAGTAATACGGAGCGGTCCAAAGTAATCTCATGTCACATGTTTTTCCATTTCATATTCAGTGCTTATACACTGCTGTTCGTCAGCAATTATCTTGAGAGATTCAGTACTGGCTTATGGCTATATGAATGAGGATCTATCTGAAGTACAAGTATCTGTCCCTAAGAATCCCTTGGTGTTGGTTCTGTTTGCTCAGTTTGGGGACCTGGACCCAGGCAGTGCAGAGTTCTTCCTTCAGGAGGAGCGTCTCAGACGGCTACGCAGCAGCTATGAGGAACAGTGCCGGGTAAGAACGCTTACTGGAAACAGACGTAGACTAACAGTGAAATGCTAACTGACGGGTCCTTTTCCCACAATGCAGTTCAAGATAAAATAACAATAAAGAGTAAAAAAAAAAAAAACACTGGTACCGAGTCCATGTGCAGGGGTACCAGGTAATAACATGTCTATCAGGGAGTACCGGTACCGAGTCCATGTGCAGGGGTACCAGGTATTTGAGGTAGCTATGTACATATAGGTAGGGGTAAAGTGACTAGACAACAGGATAGATAATAGACAGTAGCAGCAGTATACTGTAGGTAGGGGTAAAGTGACTAGACAACAGGATAGATAATAGACAGTAGCAGCAGTATACTGTAGGTAGGGGTAAAGTGACTAGACAACAGGATAGATAATAGACAGTAGCAGCAGTATACTGTAGGTAGGGGTAAAGTGACTAGGCAACAGGATAGATAATAGACAGTAGCAGCAGTATACTGTAGGTAGGGGTAAAGTGACTAGGCAACAGGATAGATAATAGACAGTAGCAGCAGTATACTGTAGGTAGGGGTAAAGTAACTAGACAACAGGATAGATAATAGACAGTAGCAGCAGTATACTGTAGGTAGGGGTAAAGTGACTAGACAACAGGATAGATAATAGACAGTAGCAGCAGCGTGTGTGTGTATGGATGTTGTGTGTGTGTGTGTGTGTGTGTGTGTGTGTGTGTGTGTGTGTGTGTGTGTGTGTGTGTGTGTGTGTGTGTGTGTGTGTGTGTGTGTGTGTGTGTGTGTGTGTGTGTGTGTGTGTGTGTGTGTGTGTGTGTGTGTGTGTGTGTGTGTGTGTGTGTGTGTGTGTGTGTGTGTGTGTAGTGTGTCATTGCAGGTAGTCCAGGACTCCGAGTAGCCATTTGATTAGCTATTTAGCAGTCTGTGTGTGTGGGGTGTAAGTGAGTGTGTGGGTAGAGTCCAGTGCAAGAGTTAGTGCAAAAACAACACACACGGTGCAGTGCCAGGTAATAGCTCTCACTGGAACCAATCAATCAATAAAACAATCAATCCATCAACCAACTGTAACCACCTGTTAACCGTTTCAGACAGAGTGCACTTACAAAGATAAATTGCCATGTTTTAAATACTGATATTTCTGTTTTTAAATACTAATATTTCTGTTTTGATTGGTGGTGAACGTGTGCGAGGCAGGCGCTGCAGGATCGCATCGATGAGCTTCAAGCAGAGCTACAGGAGTACCACAACTTGGGCCGCACCTCTCAGCCCTGTCTCAAACCCTCTCTCTCTGAGGACCTGGAGAGCAAGAGTCCTGGCGTGGAGTCAGACCCAGGTACGTAGAAATACAAAAAAAAACATTTAATCAAATGTATTTTATAAAGCCCTTTTCGCATCAGCAGTTTTGACAAAGGGCTTTACCGATACCCGGCCTAAAACTCCAAAGAGCGATGCGGAGGCAGAAATAGAACACAACGTAGGTTCCGTTCCAAATGTCACCCTGTGACGGTAAGTATCACTGTAAAAAAGGAGTAGAATACAGCCACTATCATATCCCCGCACCCATATCCCATCCTCTCTGAAAGCCATCCAATATACAGTGTTTAGGGGGATCTGTTTTGAGCAAGGCAAGATGGAGAATCGCTAAATCTTGATCACTTAATGAGTAGTTATTTGGGATGCAAGGTGATATGTAGATCAGTGATTCTGGCCGGTCAACTGCAAGTTAGTCAAAGAAGCACATTGATTAGCTGAGGAACAGGAGAGAGACAGAGAGCACACCATTATCTTGTTAGTTGTTCTTGGACTCCATCCTCATCTGTCATCCTTCCAGTACAGCCAGTAGAGGACTGGCCACCCCTCAGAGCCTGGTTCCTCTCTACCCAGTACAGCCAGTAGAGGACTGGCCACCCCTCAGAGCCTGGTTCCTCTGGTCTACCCAGTACAGCCAGTAGAGGACTGGCCACCCCTCAGAGCCTGGTTCCTCTCTACCCAGTACAGCCAGTAGAGGACTGGCCACCCCTCAGAGCCTGGTTCCTCTCTACCCAGTACAGCCAGTAGAGGACTGGCCACCCCTCAGAGCCTGGTTCCTCTGGTCTACCCAGTACAGCCAGTAGAGGACTGGCCACCCCTCAGAGCCTGGTTCCTCTCTACCCAGTACAGCCACTAAAGGACTGGCCACCCCTCAGAGCCTGGTTCCTCTCTAGGTTTCTTCCTAGGTTCCTGCCTTCAAGGGAATTTTTCCTAGCCACTGTATTTGTATTTATTATGGATCCCCATTAGTTCCTGCCAAGGCAGCAACTACTCTTCCTGGGGTCCAGCAAAATTAAGGCAGTTATACAATTTTAAAAACATTACAATACTTTAATTACAGAATTCACAACACACTAAGTGTGTGCCCTCAGGCCCATACTCCACTACCACATATATACAACACAATATCCATGTGTACGTGTGTGTGTATACATGTGTGTGTATGCATGTGTCTGTGCCTATGTTTGTGTTGCTTCACAGTCTCCGCTGTTCCATAAGGTTTATTTCTATCTGTTTTCTAAATCTGATTCTACTGCTTGCATCAGTTACCTGATGTGGAATAGAGTTCCATGTAGTCATGGCTCTATGTAGTACTGTGCACCTCCCATAGTCTGTTCTGGACTTGGGGGACTGTGAAGAGACCTCTGGTGGCACTGTGATTCTGCTTCTGCATTGACTGCTCTTTGGGGTTTTAGGCTGGGAATCTGTATAGGACTTTGTGACAACTGCTGATTTTTTAAAAAGGGCTTTATAAAATAAAGTTTGATTTATTGAGCGTCTCCAGGTCTAGGCTCGGAGGAGGGCCAGCCGTTGTTCAACATGAGCCTGGAGGCAGAGATGATGCTGGAACGGCTGAAAGAGAAGCACCTCCGAGAGATGGAGGATCTACAGGCTCAGCTGGAGAGCAAGGTGAGAGATTTAATATTCACATTTACATTTTTAGTCATTTAGCAGACGCTCTTATCCAGAGCGACTTACAGTTAGAGAGTGCATCAATTTTTTTTCATACTGGCCCCCCCCTCGTGGGAATCGAACCCACAACCCTGGCGTTGCAAGCGCCATGCTCTACCAACTGAGCTACAGGAGGGCCTGTATCTAGCAGTTGAATATCTAGCAGTTGGATATCTAGCAGTTGGATATCTAGCAGTTGGATATCTAGCAGTTGGATATCTAGCAGTTGGATATCTAGCAGTTGGATATCTAGCAGTTGGATATCTAGCAGTGTTTCAACAGGATTCCTAAAGCACTCCCATCATACTTCACTGTGCTGCGTTTACCTTCTCAGAGATTTGATGTAGCTAGATGGGGCGGTCCCACTCCTGTAGTAGAGGAAGACGAGGACGGGTCAAAGGGCTGTGGGTCGGATTCAAACCCACGCTGCTCTAACCGTTGGACCTCACAGACCACACTGTGCCATGTTTTTGGTCCCAGAGACGGATCTGATACAGCCAGATTTCCTTTTCCCCCGTGTCATTGCAGGTGAGTGAGTTTGACCAGAAGGTGGAGGAGCAGAAGGCAGACCTGGAGG
The DNA here is from genome assembly GCF_020615455.1 of Coregonus clupeaformis. Taxonomy (NCBI): domain Eukaryota; kingdom Metazoa; phylum Chordata; class Actinopteri; order Salmoniformes; family Salmonidae; genus Coregonus; species Coregonus clupeaformis. Next base: position 19,087,547 of record NC_059216.1, on the reverse strand, counting down.
CCCAGAAGGCAGCCTTGTCCCTGCAGTACCTGGAGGAGATCCAGGTGTGTGCACACGTATGATTGTATATTTTGCTACTGCAGTTTATAACACACTGTAAATGCAATCTTTGAGTCGTGAATACACGGTTTTATAAGGTAATGTGGGCTGGGCATCCTGAAGACGCAATACACTTTAATAACCTCCTCCAGGCACTACGAGGGGAGATGTCCGGCATCCAGAACCGAGCCCTGGAGCTCCAGGCCCAGGTAGAGAATGCTGAGGAGGAGCGGGCCTGTCTGGAGCAGAGACAGGCAGGGGTGCTGGAGGAGCTGGAGCACCAGCAGGAGCAGGAGGTGAGGGGCTTTTGTGTGGCTCATTTGGTAAGGGCATGGAGCTAGCGACGCCAGCGGCGTGGGTTCGATTCCAACAGTATGAAAGTGTATGCACTCGCTGAAGTAAGTCCCTTTTTTTTTTTTTTTTTTATAAAAGCATCTGCCAAATGGCATATATGTAACTATTCCCCAGGTCGTTGCTGTAAATGAGAATGTGTTTTCAGTCAACTTACCTGGTAAAATAATAATGAATAAAATAATAAATGAATAAAAGAATACATTAAATATATATATATATATATTATTCTATTAGGTGAGCAGCCTGAGACAGGAGCTCCTGGAGGCTCACATCCAGGCTTCTGCCCTGGAGGAACAGCTGAAAGTCCTGGAGGCCCAACAAGCGGAGGCCGAGCTGGGCGTGGACACGGAGATGCGGGAACTGAGGAAACTTCACGCCTTGGAACTCAACAAGCTGGACGAGCAGCACGACAAGATCCTTCAGGTCAGGCTGGAAGAAGAGCGAGGGAAGCTCCGGGAGGAGAGGGCGGAGGTGGAGAGGAGGCTGTCGGAGGAGTGGGAGAGGGAGAAGGTGGAGTTACAGCGGAGCCACGAGGAGGCGGTGAAGGCTAGGATAGAGGAGGTGGAGAGGAGGCTGTCAGAGGAGTGGGAGAGGGAGAAGGCGGAGTTACAGCGGAGCCACGAGGAGGCGGTGAAGGCTAGGATAGAGGAGGTGAGTTTGAAGTTCCAGGCAGAGCGAGAGGAGTCGGAGATGCGACTAACGGAGGAGTGGGAGAGGGAGAAGGTGGCGTTACAGCGGAGCCACGAGGAGGCGGTGAAGGCTAGGATAGAGGAGTCGGAGATGCGACTAACGGAGGAGTGGGAGAGGGAGAAGGTGGCGTTACAGCGGAGCCACGAGGAGGTGGTGAAGGCTAGGATAGAGGAGGTGGAGAGGAGGCTGTCAGAGGAGTGGGAGAGGGAGAAGGTTCAGCTGGATGAGCAGAGTAACGCGTCGCTCCAGACCATGTTAGAGGACGAGATGTTACGTCTAGTCGAGGAGCAGGAGGGTAGGGAGAGCCGTCTCGCCGAGCAGTGGGAGCTGGAACGAGTTCAGCTCCAGGAGTGTCAGGAGGAGGCTCTCCTCACCCGGTTGGCAGAGGAGAAGCTGAAGCAGCAGGAGGAGACGGAGAGGAGGCTCAGGGAGGACTGGGACAGGGAGAGACTCCAGCTGGAGAAGGACTATGAGGGGATGCTCCAGGAGCGGCTGCAGGAGCACAGGGAGAGGCTGGCGGGGGAGAAGGAGGAGCTGGAGAAGAGGCTGAAGCAGATGATGGAGGAGGAGAAGGAGTGCCTGGAGGAGGCCCACAGACAGGCTGTGCAGGAACTAAGTGCCAAACACAGCGAGGAGAGGGAACAGCTCAGCGGTCTGCTGGATAAACTGCGGGAGGATATCGCTGAGGAAAGGTAAGACTGCTTAACTGTAATGAAATCAGCTTATGTGTAAAATTTCTGTTCTTAAATGGTCCCAGCATTGTCCATGAAAACCTAAACCTTAACCATATTTACTTAATGTAGTGAACCACTTGAGAATTGTAACTACAGCTATGCTAAGAAAGTAGATTTAGGTGAGTATTTCTGAGGGTGTGGGAACTGTGGTCCATAACTCTTGCTGATTAACAATGTACAGGAAAGAACTAGAGAGCCACTTCTCCCAGAAAATCAGGGAGGTGGAGGCCCGGTTCTCAGGCGACCAGGACGCTGTCGCAGAGCGCTTCCAGACCGACGTTTCCAACCTGGAGACGCACTATCAGAGCGAGCTGAAGGCACTCACCGAGAGCCACGCTGAGCAGAAAACCAAATGGGACAAGGAGACGGAGGAAGCCCTTCAGGAAGCTGAAGAGCAGAGGAGAGTTCTGCAGGAAACCATGGAACAAGAGAGGGAGACCATCACCCAGGACCTGGTGAAAGAGAGGGAGCTGCTAGAGAGTGTCCATAAGGAAGAGATGGATGCATTGGTCGCGAAGAACCAGGAACTCCAAAAGGAGCTGGAGAGTTTAATCAGTTTAGCCCAGACCAAAGAAATCGAGCTGAGTAGGCAGCTGAACGATCTTCACAATAGGCTGCAGGAGAACCTGGACACGAAAGACGAGCTTCTGGCCCAGTCTGAGAACAAAGCCCGGGAGATGGAGCTTCTGCTGAACCAGGCAGTGGAGGACTTCAAGCAGGAGAGGGCAGAACTTCAGGGAAGCCTTTCTGAATTAGAGGCAAGGCACTCCATGGCTGAGAAGCATCTTGAGGAGAGGTGTGAGCTGCTCTCAGAACGTGATGACCTGAAGTTGAAGATCAAAGAACTGGAGAAGCTCCTGAGACAGGTGGCGGTGGACTTTCAGTTTGAGAGACTGGAGCTGCAAGAGAACGTCTCAGACCTGGAACTGAAGCTGAAGGAGAGCCGTCCTTCCTCTGACCTGCAGGACAATGAGAAAGGAGAGCTTCTGGCCGAGAGAGACCAGCTTAGTATTAGGATTCAGGAAATCGAGAACGAGCTCAACCAACTTCTAGAATCTGCAGACATAACAGAGAACAAAGAAATGGACGAATCAAATGAAGTAAATTTACCACTGCTAGGAGAGGAACATCTAGAGGCTGCAGCTCTTGAAGAACAAGAAGTATGTTCAGAAAACCTTACAGTTAGTGATGAGACATGTGACGACGTTGTTCCAGAGGACTGTGAAGGCCTTGACGTAGCTCCTGTGGAGCAGGGACCAAACGATGAAGTTGAGATTATTACTGAATCACCTCATGAGATGGAGAGTTCTGAAAACATCATTGCAGAAGTCTGTGATCAAGAAATACCTGTTACCTCAGACAACCTGAATGTCTTAGTAGAGGCATCTGACACCTCTGGCGAACAAGGACAAGATGACGAAGTGGAGATGATCCCTGAAACTCCAAATAGGTTACAGGAATGTCCTGAAGACACCATAACTCTTCATCTTGATGGGGCGTGTTATGATGAAACTACTGTGGGCGACGGCCAAGACCCTGTGGTCGAATCTGTTGCCGTTGGGGAGCAAGCACAAGATGGCGACGCTAGTGAGGGAGGGATGACTCCTGAATCTTCTGAGGACATTGAGGTATGTCCTGAAAACATTATCAGTGTTGAGGCATGCAACGGTGAAGTCGCTGCTATTCCAGAAGAATGCCAAGAACTTGTTGAGGAATCCCCTGAATTCCAAGGTCAGGCTGTGGACAACATGGACGAAGACACTAACGATGACATGGTAGTGTTGTCCATTCCAGAGGAGCAACCTCAAAGTGACAACGTTGATGGAGATGTCTGTCTCTCTGAGATGAAGTGTGAAGTTTCTTCCCCTGATAAAATGGAACAGAATGATGCTGGTGTAGAAGAAACTGGTTTTGATGATAAGCCTGAAGAGGAGGAACTTCAAAATCATCTGTTCAATGAAGAAGTACAGGGTTATGTGTCTCTGGTTGTCTCTTCAGCCCTAGAGGAGATAGGTCATGACACTGAGAAAGAGGCTGTGGAACTGATTCCTCAGCTGCAGCAGAAGTGTGAAGAGGCAGTGAAGGAGCGAGACGCCTGTGAGATCACGGAGCTCCGGGAGCAAGTCGGTCAGTTCCAGAGCGAGGCCAGTCGTCTGGCTCGGCTACAGAGCCAGTATGACACTGCCACTGAGGAGAACCTGGCGCTACAGCAGAAGATCTCAGAGCTTCAGCAGAAGACTGACGCACTGGAGAGTCTTTCAGCAGAGAACGGTGGAAATACAGCTTCCGATCAGCAATCTTTAGAGGAAAACGGCACCCTCAGTGCTCAGGCCAAAGAGATCAAGGTGATGTCTTCGGATATGGCCGCGCTTCAGATCAGATACGAGGAGTGCATCTGTGAAAACGCCAAGCTGGAGGAACAGAACTGTCGACTGGAGAAGAGAGTTCTGGGCCTCGAGAGCAAAATGCACATCATCCAAGACTTCCAGGATCAGCAAGTAGCGTTGGTGGACGAGATCACCAGGATGAGAGAGGAGAACTGTAAGCTGACTGATCTAGTCAGCGAGTTAGAGAGGCAGGATGAGATTCTCATGGCTCTGCAGCTGGAGGCCGAGTCCGAGGAAGACGCCACCACAGAACAAGAACAAGAGTCCTTCCTGGACCTGAACTCCCAACTGGAGGCTAAGATACAGGCTGTGTCGGAGCTGGAGGACTGCTGCACGGAGTTCGAGAAGCAGAACGCCAAGCTCCGCAGTGCCCTAACGGACCTGCAGGACAAGTCGCTGAGGATACATGAGAGGATGCAGACCCATAGGTAACTTGGAGGAGATGTATGATCCCGTTACCAACCCTTTGCACCTGCTGCTTTCTTAATCCCATCCCTGCTGCCATATTGTGCTTGGCTTATTAATGCAACTTCCTCCAGCAACTTCCTCTAGCACCAGAAGTAGTGCTGTCACTGGCTGATGCAACTTCCTGTGGCTCCAGAAGTAGTGCTGTCATTGGCTAATGCAACTTCCTGTGGCACCAGAAGTAGTGCTTTCATTGGCTAATGCAACTTCCTGTGGCACTAGAAGTAGTGCTTTCATTGGCTAATGCAACTTCCTGTGGCACCAGAAGTAGTGCTGTCATTGGCTAATGCAACTTCCTGTGGCACTAGAAGTAGTGCTTTCATTGGCTAATGCAACTTCCTGTGGCACCAGAAGTAGTGCTTTCATTGGCTAATGCAACTTCCTGTAGCACCAGAAGTAGTGCTTTCATTGGCTAATGCAACTTCCTGTGGCACCAGAAGTAGTGCTGTCACTGGCTTATTAATGTAACCCCCTGTAGCAGTGCTGTGACGTCTATGTTCTGAAGTAGCTCTGCGATGTCAATCCTGTGACGTAATCCATCTTTCCAGTTCAGAAACTTGCATGTGAAACAACAGCTACAACAACAGGCCATGTTGTGGCCATGCCACTGTACAATCCCACCCTGTTCCTATAGAAACAGCCAACTGTCCTGTCATTGGTGCATGTTGTTTGTCTGTTTGCCTTTGTGAAACTGTCCTGTCCTGTCATTGGTGCATGTTTGTGGACTATTAGAGCCCTCCGTTGATGTATGGATTTCTGCTTTATGAACACCTCAATTCATGGTTTTGTTCAATTTACTTTTATTTACTTAATTTACTCTGCATTTTTAACAAAACTCTTAAACATTATGACTACAAAACAGGAACAATGTGGTGCTGGTTGTGTTTTTTTTTAAATCAGCTAGCATAGAGACTGAGGTCTTCTGTTGCTGACGTGGTTTCTTCTGTAGGAATGAGGCAGGTCGTCTAGCAGAGGAGAACCTCATACTCAGACACAAGATCTCGATGCTGAAGGAAGAGGACCTGAGAGAGACCCAGGAGGAGACACTGTAAGAAACATTATGCCAACATACAATATTGAAGCATATTCAGCCCCGGTCCCAGCAATTTTGCCCGCCCCCACCCCACAAACATTTCCTGGGATTTCCTGTGGTGTTACTGTATGGTATAGGTTTCATGTCATTGGGTCATATGAATTGACACTTCCCTCTCCCCTACCTTAGCTTGAAACTGGAGCATTTCAGGAAGGAGAAGATTGCTGCACAAAAGAAGGCAGAGAGTTTCAAGAGACAGGTAAGACTGGAGTAAACCAACTCAAATTTGACCCTGTAACTTGGTTCTATACGGTGGGGGAAAAAAGTATTTAGTCAGCCACCAATTGTGCAAGTTCTCCCACTTAAAAAGATGAGAGAGGCCTGTAATTTTCATCATAGTTACACGTCAACTATGACAGACAAATTGAGAGAAAAAAATCCAGAAAATCACATTGTAGGATTTTTAATGAATTTATTTGCAAATTATGGTGGAAAATAAGTATTTGGTCACCTACAAACAAGCAAGATTTCTGGCTCTCACAGACCTGTAACTTCTTCTTTAAGAGGCTCCTCTGTCCTCCACTCGTTACCTGTATTAATGGCACCAGTTTGAACTTGTTATCAGTATAAAAGACACCTGTCCACAACCTCAAACAGTCACACTCCAAACTCCACTATGGCCAAAACCAAAGAGCTGTCAAAGGATACCAGAAACAAAATTGTAGACCTGCACCAGGCTGGGAAGACTGAATCTGCAATAGGTAAGCAGCTTGGTTTGAAGAAATCAACTGTGGGAGCAATTATTAGGAAATGGAAGACATACAAGACCACTGATAATCTCCCTCGATCTGGGGCTCCACGTAAGATCTCACCCCGTGGGGTCAAAATGATCACAAGAACGGTGAGCAAAAATCCCAGAACCACACGGGGGGACCTAGTGAATTACCTGCAGAGAGCTGGGACCAAAGTAACAAAGCCTACCATCAGTAACACACTACGCCGCCAGGGACTCAAATCCTGCAGTGCCAGACGTGTCCCCCTGCTTAAGCCAGTACATGTCAAGGCCCGTCTGAAGTGTGCTATAGTGCATTTGGATGATCCAGAAGAGGATTGGGAGAATGTCATATGGTCAGATGAAACCAAAATAGAACTTTTTGGTAAAAACTCAACTCGTCGTGTTTGGAGGACAAAGAATGCTGAGTTGCATCCAAAGAACACCATACCTACTGTGAAGCATGGGGGTGGAAACATCATGCTTTGGGGCTGTTTTTCTGCAAAGGGACCAGGACGACTGATCCGTGTAAAGGAAAGAATGAATGGGGTCATCTATCGTGAGATTTTGAGTGAAAACCTCCTTCCATCAGCAAGGGCATTGAAGATGAAACGTGGCTGGGTCTTTCAGCATGACAATGATCCCAAACACACCGCCCAGGCAACGAAGGAGTGGCTTCGTAAGAAGCATTTCAAGGTCCTGGAGTGGCCTAGCCACTTTTGTTATTGACCAAATAGAAACTTTTGTTATTGACCAAATACTTATTTTCCACCATAATTTGAAAATAAATTCATAAAAAATCCTACAATGTGATTTTCTGGAATTTTTTTCCTAATTTTGTCTGTCATGGTTGACGTGTACCTATGATGAAAATTACAGGCCTCTCTCATCTTTTTAAGTGGGAGAACTTGCACAATTGGTGGCTGACTAAATACTTTTTTTAAGCCATGACTTCCTGTTTCACTGGGATATACAGATGAGGTGACACACAGGCCAAGTTACCATAGTCATCCATTGCTATGGGAAAGACCCGAGAATACAGTAATGATGCGCGACAAAAGGTTGTAGAGCTGCACAAATCAGGAAATGGCTATAAGAAAATAGCTCAACGGTTGAAAATGCCAATTTCCACTATCAGGGCAATAATTAAGAAGTTGAAAGCAACTGGAGACGTTAACAATCAGCCTGGAAGAGGACGTGTGTCTATATTGACCCCACGCACAGTGAAGAGGAAGGTTAGAGTGGCCAAAAAATCTCCAAGGATCACAGCTGGAGAATTGCAGACGTTAGTTGTTGGGTCTTGGGGTCAGAAAAGTCTCCAAAACTACGATCAGACGCCACCTACAAAACCACAAGTTGTTTGGGAGGGTTGCCATAAAAAAAGCCTTTGCTGTCATCAAAACAACAAATTCAAGCGCCTACAGTTTGTCAAAACGTTACTGGAACTTTCAATGGGGGACCGGGTTCTATGGTCAGATCAGACCAAAATAGAGCTTTTTGGAAACAAACACCAGAGGTGGGTTTGACGTAGACAGAAAGAAAGCCATGCTGAAAAGTTCCTCATCCCCAAAGTATGGTGGTGGATCTTTTGATATTGTGGGGCTGTTTTTATTCCGAAGGCCCTGGACAACTTGTTAGGATACATGGTATCAGTATGATAATTTATGCACTCACTAACTGTAAAGTCACTCTGGATAAGAGCATCTGCCAAATGGCTTAAATGTATCATGGACTCCATAAAGTACCAGCAGATATTGAATCAGAACTTGACAGCCTCTGCTAGGAAGCTTAAACTGGGCCGTGGTTGGATCTTCCAGCAGGACAGTGAACCAAAGTACACCTCAAAATCAACACAAAAATGGTTCTCTGACCACAGAATCAAGGGTTTTGCCATGGCCATCCCAGTCCCCTGGACCTAATCCCCATAGAAAACCTGTGGGGTGAGCTGAAGAGGAGGAGAGTCCCACAAGCGTGGACCTCGGGAGTCTGAAGGATCATGGAGAGATTCTGTACGGAGGAACGGTCTCAGATCCCTTGCCATGTGTTCTCCAACCTCATCACGCGTTATAGGAGGAGACTCAGAGCTGTTATCTTGGAAAAGGGAGGTTGCACAAAGTATGGAATGAAGGAGTGCCAATAATTTTGGCCCATATATATTTGAGAAAATATTTGTTTTATGATAAGAATTTTTTTCTTCAATTATTTTACTTTAATTAAAGGTTATATTTTTGTGAATATTGTGAATGAAAGACCAAGAGGATGAACAATAAAAAAATAAAAAATGTCACAGCCCGTTTTGCTCATATTAACCAAGGGTGCCAATATTAGTGGAGGGTGCCAATATTAGTGGAGGGCGCTGTATAACCTAAATCTGCATCCCCCCTGTAGATATCTGAGCTGCGTCTCCGCAGTCAGCAGCTGGAGGATGAGAACGGGCTGCTGTCGGAGAAGAACACCCAGAATGCAGCAGGAGTGGAGGGCTTGAGCCAGCAGCTGAGGGATCTGCTCAGACAGAGTGAGAGACAGGAGGCTGTCCGAGACCAGCAACACACTGTGCCAGAGGATGACAGGAACAAGGTAAACTGTCATAGTCATTTTTGAGGCTTTTTGAGCTCTTTCGTAATTAGTCTTTGTTTTATTCCTTGCTCTTGGCTCCTCGCCCTCTTCCTCAACAGGCATTGGACAAGAAGATTCAAGGTCCCTGCTCTCTGGCCTTCTTGTCCAATGCGAGGAGAGCGGATAGGACAAATTGAGGAAAAAAAAGCACTGGGTTCCTATTGGGTAGCTAATGACTTGTTCTGCTGTGTGTCAGATGGCAGTGTGTGTGTCTGCCCTGGAGGCGGAGCTGACCAACGCTGTGGAGGGCACTGCACTGCTAGAGGATGGCAAGGCCCAGCTGGTGCTACAAATCAACACCCGCCGAGATGATAAGGTGAGTCACCGAGCAGACAAACGTCATCGTGGACGTTTGAATATCAATACGAATGTCGTAGAACTTACTAGCAGTGTTTGAGGTTATAGGTGTAACACCTGTCCTGCTTTCTATAACTGCGTTGTTGGTTAAGGGCTTGTAAGTAAGCATTTTCATGGTAAGGTCTACACCTGTTGCACTCGGCCCATGTGAGAAATAAAGTTTGATTTGAAAGAGTTAGAATTGTTTGTATTTTTATTGAGATAGAAAGTTACGAATAAGAGGGGGAGATGGCTAGGTAGAGGAATATGAAGGCGCAGATGGGGGTTTGAACTCGAGGGGCAATGTGATACCGTACATACAACCACACTCCTCTTCCCTGGGTCCATCTGTAGGTGCCTAAGATGGGGGCTATGGAGTGCCAGCTCTCCCACCTCCTGCAGGACAACAAGGCTTTGGAGAAACAAACCCAGGGCCTACGCAACCAGTTAGCCAAGTCTCAGGAGAGGGTAAGATGCTCTGTTGAGTCTGGCAACCTTTGACGCTACCTTGTTTACAGTCAACCACTTTATGACACAGTTATAATCCATAGTTCAACGTGTTACCACTTTCATTCTAAATCGTCATCATTTAGAATGTCTGTTCCGTGTGTGTCGAGGCAAAAACAAATTTCAACATTGTAATCACGTGGACAATAAAGTTTTTTTTCGAATTCATTCTGATATGTTAGAATGATGCAAAAGTATCTATTTCTTTGGGCATAATACTGGGGAATTTAAGGAAAGTTACCTACATTTTGCAACCCTATTCATGACCAAGGTATTCTCTCCTCTTTCAGACTCATGTGTTGGAGGAAAGTCTTCAGTCTGCCAACCTCCAGAGCGCCCGTCTCAAGTCAGACCTCCGCGTGTCACAGCAGGAGAAGGACGCCCTCAAACAGGAAGTGATGTCACTGCACAAACAGCTGCAGAATGCCAATGATAAGGTAAGGCCTTCTATGATGACACGCTGATCGGTTGGTTCGTTCGTTGGTTAGGTGGGTGGTTGGTTCGCTGGTTGATTGTTTAGGTGGGTAATTGGTTCGTTGGGTGGGTGGTTAATTGGTCGGTGTGGTGACGTTCATTAAAGTTATTTCTTTAAAGTTATGTACACCTCGTCCTTAACCAGACACCTTGTAGCGATCCACCTTACCCAAACCAGGAAGCTATCTCAGCTACAGTTTTGATTGAGTGATTAATAATAATAATAAGCCATTTAGCAGACACTTTTATCCAAAGCGACTTACAGTCATGCGTGCATACATTTTTTTGTGTATGGGTGGTCCCGGGGATCGAACCCACTACCTTGGCGTTACAAGCGCCGTGCTCTACCAGCTGAGCTACAGAGGATTGATTATACAAGCCGGATAGACCTGAGGTGATTCAACGATCCACATTGGCACCTATATCTCTCCTCTAGTGACCCTTTATGTCAATTAGTATCACGAAATGAAATGACTAGATGACTAGATCTAGTGAAACTGCTGTGGTCTTTGTCCTTTCTAGGTCTACCTGTGGGGGACGTGGTGGTTTGACCTCAGTGAGATTTATTGGTTAAATAAAGGTTACATAAAAATGTAATTATTACTAAAGGGGCCGAGAAGGCTCGGCCCGGTTATTTCTTCCTTAATCAGAACCAGGTTCTGAAGATGGCCCTGCACTCCAGCGGCTACCAAAGCCAGCACAATATAATAATAATAATAATAATAATAATAATAATACAAATAATAATAAATATAATATTATTATTATCTCAGAACCAGGTTCTGGAGATGGCCCTGCACTCCAGCGGCTACCAGAGCCAGCATAAGAAGCTGTACCGGGACGAGCTGGCCAGGCTGGTGGAGCAGGAACAGCAGCTGCTGAGGCAGGAGAACGAGAGGCTGACCATGGAGCTCCACAACACCAAGGGTGACCTCCACCACACCAGGGACAAGGTGAGATGACAGGAGGGATGGGATGGATGGAATGAACCATTTTTAACTAATTCATTCAACCAAATACAGAACCAATCAAATTGGTCTTGGATGTTTCAAGGTCTAGGGGCCAGTTTCCCCCCCCCGGACACAGAGCTCTTTTAATGGAGATTCTGAGTTGAGCATGGATTTCAGTCGAGGACTAGGCTTAATCTGTGTCCAGGAAACTTGTCTCTTTTACGTTCTAGAGATTTCTAGGACAGTTACACCCTGCATATGAATACCTTTTGAAACCCTGTATTGTCTATCCACAGACGTGTCAGCTGGAGGCAGCCATCTTAACCGTGAAGCAGCAGAGACAGCAGTGCCAGTCCACCGTAGTGAAGACAGTCGAGCAGGAGAAGACTGCTATGAAGAGAGAGCTGGACGTGACGCACCAGGAGCTAGTCTCTGCTCACAACAAGGTCATCTAACAGGAGGATCTGTTCTCGTGGCTGTTTAGAACAAGGTCATCTAACAGGAGGATCTGTTCTCAAGGCTGTTTAGAACAAGGTCATCTAACAGGAGGATCTGTTCTCAAGGCTGTTTAGAACAAGGTCATCTAACAGGAGGATCTGTTCTCAAGGCTGTTTAGAACAAGGTCATCTAACAGGAGGATCTGTTCTCGTAGCTGTTTAGAACAAGGTCATCTAACAGGAGGATCTTCTCATATATCTATGCATACTCTTATACTGTTATGATTTCTTGATTTGTTTTTTTTCATGTTTTATTTAAATTCATAAGTTTCATACAGTACATGCATTTTTTTTATTGATTGATTGATAGCAAATTTGTCCTTGATTATATTAATAGGATAAACCTAATGTCGAAAATACGGAAACAAACTCACAGCAATACATACTTCCACCTATCATTCACAAGCAACATGTATTTCTGAAGCAGTTGTCTTACTTTTAAACAATGAGTTTGTTTTTTTAATGTGTCTTTCCCTTTTTTCTGATGGCCTTGTGTGGTGGTGGTTGTCAGGTGTGTGAGGTCCAGAGAGAGCTGGAGAGTCTTCGTCAGGAAAACGAGGGTCTGAAGACCCAACAGAACCATCTACAAGCCCGGCTTCTGGAGGTCCGTTCTCTACCAACCTTCCCTAACTTCCCCCTGACATGCTCTCCTCTCATCACGACATCTGCCTCTCCCTGTCAAACACTTGGACTCTTTTTAATGTCTCCTTTCTTCTTCTAGCATGTTCTATAAAACGAGTTTGTTTTCATGTAACACCAGCAATTTTCCAGAAACACTATATCAGTTGGGCTAGCAACAGTTGTCCTGGCTCCTCCTGTCCTCACACTCATGTCCCTTGTGTCCTCTTTGACACAACCTCCATCTATCTAATCCATCTATCTCTCCCTCCCACCCTACATTATGTCCCCTCTCTCTCCTTCTCTCTCTCATCTCTCTCCTGTCTGTCTCTCTCTTCTCTCCCTGTGTCTCATCTCTCATCTCGCTCCTGACTGTCTCTCTCTTCTCTCTCATCTCGCTCCTGACTGTCTCTCTCTTCTCTCTCATCTCTCTCCTGACTGTCTGTCTGGTGTCTCCAGGCCCTCCAGGTCCAGCTGGGTGGTCTGCTGCCCCCGACCCCTCGCAGGATGCCTGGTGAGCGGAGAGAGCAACACCGTGGGGACGACCTCAACCCAGAGAACGTACAGGTAGGAGAGACCAGTGTTACCCATCACAACCTCCTAACTATAACTGAATCCTAATTCTATATGGCCTTCTTGCTCTTTGAATCAATATGCAGTTGGCATATCTGGTGATCTACAGTCTATCACTTAGTATAAAGGATCTTCACTCTCACTGTGTTCAGCAGATCATTACACTCTTCATTCACACTTTACTGTTGATTATGGGAACACCTGGCTCCTCTGATCTGCCTTGATTACACTCTGATGGGACCTAAACCACAAACACCTTGATTACACTCTGACGGGACCTCAACCACAAACACCTTACAAAATATCTACATTTTCACTCTGGGGAATTTAAATATTTGAAAAGAGAAGTGAATTGATGTGGCTCTTCCATTCTACCATGCCATTCAATATTTTATTTGCACTCTGGGTTTGGTTAGGTTTCTGAAGCTGGAACATTTTGTCCTGGTTTCATCAAGACACCACCTTACCCTGTTCATGTTCTCTCTCGTGTGTGTTTGTAGCGAGTGTGTAGTGTGTGTGTGTTTGTAGAGTGTGTGTGTGCCTTCTGGGTGTGGTTTCTGGGTGCTGTGTTCTTTATGATGTAGAGCTCACTGTTACGACGTCTGTCATTTTCCACTCTGATATGGTGGTCATAGTCTGGGATGGGTGATGGTGTGGGGTGATTATAGTCTGGGATGGGTGATGGTGTGGGGTGATTATAGTCTGGGTTGGGTGATGGTGTGGGGTGATTATAGTCTGGGATGGGTGATGGTGTGGGGTGATTATAGTCTGGGTTGGGTGATGGTGTGGGGTGATTATAGTCTGGGTTGGGTGATGGTGTGGGGTGATTATAGTCTGGGATGGGTGATGGTGTGGGGTGATTATAGTCTGGGTTGGGTGATGGTGTGGGGTGATTATAGTCTGGGATGGGTGATGGTGTGGGGTGATTATAGTCTGGGATGGGTGATGGTGTGGGGTGATTATAGTCTGGGATGGGTGATGGTGTGGGGTGATCATAGTCTGGGATGGGTGATGGTGTGGGGTGATTATAGTCTGGGATGGGTGATGGTGTGGGGTGATTATAGTCTGGGATGGGTGATGGTGTGGGGTGATTATAGTCTGGGATGGGTGATGGTGTGGGGTGATCATGGGATGAGTGATGGTGTGGGGTGATCATGGGATGAGTGATGGTGTGGGGTGATCATGGAATGAGTGATGGTGTGGGGTGATCATGGGATGGGATGGGTGATGGTGTGGAGTGATTATAGTCTGGGTTGGGTGATGGTGTGGGGTGATTATAGTCTGGGATGGGTGATGGTGTGGGGTGATTATAGTCTGGGATGGGTGATGGTGTGGGGTGATTATAGTCTGGGTTGGGTGATGGTGTGGGGTGATCATAGTCTGGGATGGGTGATGGTGTGGGGTGATCATAGTCTGGGATGGGTGATGGTGTGGGGTGATTATAGTCTGGGTGGTGATGTGGGGTGATTATAGTCTGGGTTGGGTGATGGTGTGGGGTGATTATAGTCTGGGATGGGTGATGGTGTGGGGTGATTATAGTCTGGGATGGGTGATGGTGTGGGGTGATTATAGTCTGGGATGGGTGATGGTGTGGGGTGATTATAGTCTGGGATGGGTGATGGTGTGGGGTGATTATAGTCTGGGATGGGTGATGGTGTGGGGTGATCATGGAATGAGTGATGGTGTGGGGTGATCATGGGATGGGATGGGTGATGGTGTGGGGTGATCATGGGATGAGTGATGGTGTGGGGTGATTATAGTCTGGGATGGGTGATGGTGTGGGGTGATTATAGTCTGGGATGGGTGATGGTGTGGGGTGATCATGGGATGGGTGATGGTGTGGGGTGATTATAGTCTGGGATGGGTGATGGTGTGGGGTGATTATAGTCTGGGATGGGTGATGGTGTGGGGTGTTTATAGTCTGGGATGGGTGATGGTGTGGGGTGATTATAGTCTGGGATGGGTGATGGTGTGGGGTGATTATAGTCTGGGATGGGTGATGGTGTGGGGTGATTATAGTCTGGGATGGGTGATGGTGTGGGGTGATCATAGTCTGGGATGGAGAACCATCCTCTGAATAGCAGTAGGCCTAGTCTCTGTCATGGGGTGATTATAGTCTGGGGTGGAGGCCTAGTCTCTGTCATGTCCTAGCTCTGACATTTTGAGGTGGTTCGTCCTACGCTACACTGTAAAAAAATAGCCTGGGACAATTGTACGCTATCTACCAATTTTAGTTCGTTTTCTAAAGTCTAGCCGACTAACTATTTAGCCCAGTTCTCAGATTGCACTGAGTTCTTCAGTTGTCCCAGACAGTGGTGACTATGTAAAGCTGTGCTAATTGCGTAGCCCTGCCTTTAGAAGGTTGTTATTAGAGTAGTAGAGGACTGGATGGAGGGGTTGAGCCCTGGTGAAGTGTACCTGCCTTCTCTCTCCAGGGTGCTGCAATGCCAGAACAGAGGGCCACTCATGCAGACAGCTACCGGAGGATTGGTGGACTCTGACAGACAGCAAGCAACTTCTAACATAACCTTCCCCCAGTCCTCCAAACCTTTCCCCCAGCCTGACTCGCCTAACCCCAACCCCTGCCTCAATCCTCCAAGACTCCACCAAGACTCCACTCCCTTCCCTGAATTCTTCCCCAGTCCTCTTCACCTGTCCCCCCAGTCCTCTTCACCTGTCCCCCCAGTCCTCTTCACCTGTCCCCCCAGTCCTCTTCACCTGTCCCCCCAGTCCTCCAAACCTTTCCCTCCCTCCGTCCTCTTCACCTCAACTAACCCCAGCCCCACCCGACCGATCCTCCAAGTCTCCATTCCCTGTCCCCTGAACTCTTCCCCCCTGCCCCACTTATGCTTGAATCACTGGAAGAAGAACAATTCTGGGAGAGTGTTACGGTACCTTCTTTCTGTCCTTATAGGAGATGAACAGTGATTTGAATGGGATTTTAGAACCAGTTCATCATTTAAGGGCATGAATGTGTAACGACGCTATGCTGCCACTAGGTGGCGGTACCAGAATAAAACAGGGTAGTTCCCTTGTTATGTTCCTCAAATCAAAGGGCTTTCTGAAACAACTTGAGCTCTAGGTGAATTTACTGGAGTCAAAGGTCCATGAAATATACTCTGATTGCAGTAGATTCATAGTTTCAACAGAATGTATTATTGGACCTATTTTTTTCAAGATGACCTGCATATTTATATTTTTTGCACTTAAAACCAACAAGCGTCAAAATGTCAACTGACAGTTTTTTTTTTAGTTTTTTTTTTATCTTTGTCACAAAGATTTGAATAACCTTTTTAGTTGGTTGACCTGTTCACCTCTCACAACTGTTGTTTTATTGTAAACGGTACCAGTTAGTTACCAACAGTATTAAACTCTACAATAGTTTGATAGTAAAAACGAATGGTCACATGTTCATTATAATTTTGCGACTGTTTTGATTCATGTTCTTCCATCGGTTGTATTGTTATGTTAATGCGGCTTCCTGTTTACTGTAGAAGGTCTGATAAGAGGTCTGAGTCTTTAGAAGTACAGTTTTTATTCTCTAGTGTGTTTTGACTTTTTATGTATATTATTATTTTATTTATGATTTATGTTGTTTGTAGATTGTATTTAAGTTTTTGGATCAAATAATTGTATATTTATTTATTCGTTTTTATCTATTATTTATGTATTTATTTATTTAGCTGTGATGTCACTTTTTAATAAATGACCTAGAATGTATTTCACTGGAAAAGAATCAAGACAAAATAAAGCATCTAGTTTCATGAGTTTTGTATTCAATGGCCTTCTTCCTCGGCGTTAAAGCTACCACATACTCCGATGGTGTCCTCTCTCAGATGGAATCTCGACACATCTTTCTTATTGTAAGAATAGATTACCGCATAGAACACAATCATTTTGCTATGAGTATTTAGAGTATGTTACTCAGCAATGAGTATTTACAGTATATTACTCAGCTATGAGTATTTACAGTATATTACTCGGCTATGAGTATTTACAGTATATTACTCGGCTATGAGTATTTACAGTATATTACTCGGCTATGAGTATTTACAGTATATTACTCGGCTATGAGTATTTACAGTATATTACTCAGCTATGAGTATTTACAGTATATTACTCAGCTATGAGTATTTACAGTATATTACTCGGCTATGAGTATTTACAGTATATTACTCGGCTATGAGTATTTACAGTATATTACTCGGCTATGAGTATTTACAGTATATTACTCAGCTATGAGTATTTACAGTATATTACTCAGCTATGAGTATTTACAGTATATTACTTGGCTATGAGTATTTACAGTATATTACTCGGCTATGAGTATTTACAGTATATTACTCGGCTATGAGTATTTACAGTATATTACTCGGCTATGAGTATTTACAGTATATTACTCGGCTATGAGTATTTACAGTATATTACTTGGCTATGAGTATTTACAGTATATTACAGTATATTACTCGGCTATGAGTATTTACAGTATATTACTCAGCTATGAGTATTTACAGTATATTACTCAGCTATGAGTATTTACAGTATATTACTCAGCTATGAGTATTTACAGTATATTACTCGGCTATGAGTATTTACAGTATATTACTCAGCTATGAGTATTTACAGTATATTACTCGGCTATGAGTATTTACAGTATATTACTCAGCTATGAGTATTTACAGTATATTACTCGGCTATGAGTATTTACAGTATATTACTCAGCTATGAGTATTTACAGTATATTACTCAGCTATGAGTATTTACAGTATATTACTCAGCTATGAGTATTTACAGTATATTACTCGGCTATGAGTATTTACAGTATATTACTCAGCTATGAGTATTTACAGTATATTACTCAGCTATGAGTATGTTGCAGTTCATACAGCCAGACAAATAGTACTTCTAAAAGTATTTCCTTGTGTAATTAAACCAAGTGTATTTCCCCTTTCTTTCCTTTTGAACATTGCCAGATGATACACAAAGATGGTTCAACCCAAAAACATGGGGCAGAACTAAAGGATATCAAGCAAGTTGCTGTAAAATGACACACAGTGATTTAAGGCCATAGATTATTCTCTACATTTGATTTTTATTTTTTTTAAACCCTGTCTCATCTGTGTACCTCTTCTCCATCACCAGGATGAGAGGGCGACGATGATGATGATGATGAAGATGGAGGAACGTATGAGGGAGATCGAGCTGTCGCTGCATAACGTCAAGCTGCTGCTCAAAGAGAAGGTCTGCCAACTCAAAGATCAGGTACACACGTTATAGCTGTATTTTCTCTTTTGATGTTGACGTTCAGCTGCAATATCTAAAAAAAATGGTTTCCTGTAGTCTCTTCAACAGTCTTATTTCTATGTTTATCAGTTTGCTGTAAGTATTAGTTTTACTGGTGATGGTTGCTAACAGCAAGCACACGTCTCTTGGATGATGACAAAGAAAATAATGGTGTTGAAAAAGAGGGATAGACTACATACAGTAACAAGGCGAGATTGGTCATGTTCCCCTCTCCATTCCGTCTCTAGCTCCACAAGAACGGTAAAGCTGATTCGTTGATCAAGGACCTGTACGTGGAGAACGCCCAGCTGCTGAAGGCCTTGGAGATGACCGAGCAGAGACAGAAAGTAGCAGAGAAGAAGAACTTCCTACTGGAAGAGAAGGTCTCCAGCCTCAACAGGATAGTCAGAGACCTGAGCCCCTCACCCCTAGCCCCCGTGCCCTATCATTTCACCTGTTCCTAATACCTCACCACAGTAGCTGGACGGAACATGGAACTCGAGTGTTACATTAATATTCCACCCTTAACCCTCAGTCCTCTTCCCCCCCCTTGCCCTACCACTAACAGCTGAGCCCCTAAACATCTTTATTGTATTTATTATTTTATCTGTTCCTAATTTAGCAGGTATGAGCTGAACATGGACGGAACCATGTATTTCTTTGGACAGAACTACAGCGTTACACTAACATTCCATTTGAGGCTTGGGGAAACTCTGCGGTACTGCCATACCCAACCCCCACGACTACTGTCCATGGGGAACTCTGCGGTACTGCCATACCCAACCCCCACGACTACTGTCCATGTCCAAAGTAGTCGCCAAAGTAACGGAGCATGGCTTTAAGTTGATCACAAAAGTTGTCACTGATGATGAAAGTTTTTTTTACCATGACACTAAAGCACTGTACCAGAGAACATTCCTGATACCGAAGTGCACTTCAGGGTTGGGGTCAATTCCATTTAAATTCCAGTCAATTCAGAAAGTAAACCAAATTCCAATTCCACATTTTCCTAATTGAAAAGCATTGAAGAGAATTGGAATGTCGGTGTACTTCCTGAATTGATTGGAATTGAAATGGAATTGATTCCAACCCTGGTGCACTTGGTTGTCTGAGAGATCGTCAATATTTTAAGCTCCCTGTTCAACACTGGGGATCAATACTGTCACTTTTCAGTTATTATTAACCGGATAAAGGGGGTTTAATCAGTTTATTTAAATGCACAATAAATGGTATAATCATGTATACAAACCACTTTGTAAATTAAATGAACTATGTATGTTTTGTTACAGTTGTTTGTTGTTAGTGTAACCAGTTTATGTAACAGGCTGAAATATTGTGTCCGAAGCTGTGTACTTAATTGTATATGAAGGACAACACATGCTACCTATGTGAATGGAATGAAGGGTATTTAAACTGCTGCAATAACAGAGTCTTGGCTAAAAAAGGCTCGATCCCAGATAAGGATATTGACATTGCTGATTACAACATCATCATTACAACGTACAGTAACAGTCAAACGTTTGGACAAACCTACTCATTCAAGGGTTTTTCTTTATTTTTTTTTACTATTTTCTACATTGTAGAATAATAGTGAAGACATAAAAACTATGAAATAACATATATGGAATCATGTAGTAACCAAAAAAGTGTTAAACAAATCCAAATATATTTTATATTTGAGATTCTTCAAAATAGCCACCTTTTGCCTTGATGACAGATTTGCACACTCTTGGCATTCTCTCAAACAGCTTCATGAGGTAGTTACCTGGAATGCATTTCAATTAACAGGTGTGCCTTGTTAAAAGTTAATTTGTGGAATTTATTTCCTTCTTAATGCGTTTGAGCCAATCAGTTGTGTTGTGACAAGGTAGGGGGGTATGCAGAAGATAGCCCTATTTGGTAAAAGACCAAGTCCATATTATTGCAAGAACAGCTCAAATCATTTGTTTTTCAACAGGACAATGACCCAACACACCTCCAGGCAGTGTAAGGGCTATCTGACCAAGGAAGGAGAGTGATGGAGTGCTGCATCAGATGACCTGGCCTCCACAATCACCCAACGTCAATACAATTGAGATGGTTTGGGATGAGTCGGACCGCAGAGTGAAGGAAAAGCAGCCAATAAGTGCTCAGCATATGTGGGAACTCCTTCAAGACTGTTGGAAAAACATTCCAGGTCAAGCTGGTTGAGAGAATTCCAATAGTGTGCAAAGCTGTCATCAAGGCAAAGGGTGGCTACTTTGAAGAATCTCAAATATAAAATATATTTTGATTTGTTTAACACTTTTTTTGTTCCATATGAGTTATTTCATAGTTTTGATGTCTTCACTATTATTCTACAATGTAGAAAATAGTAAAAAAAATAAAGAAAAACCATTAAATGAGTAGGTGTGTCCAAACTTTTGACTGGTACTGTATGTGAAATCAACGCTTGTGGCATCATGTTCTCTAAATATCCCCCAAAAAAAAAAAAAAAAACCATGTCAGCTTTTGGTTATAGATGTGGCCATATGACCCCCAATTGAGAAATAGATGCACTTCCTCAATCAAGAAAGCTAAATCTAGAAATCTAGCTACTTCCTAAGTTCTATCTCAGACTGCTGGTGATCGGTCAATATTTTGGAAAACCGTTAATGCACTGAAGCGTTGAGATTCCTCTCCTTCCCTGCCTAAGCAAGTTGTGCCAGACTTTTTATTTGAAAGAAATTGTGGTTTAACTGACCCTGGTCAGCCAGTCGACTGCCTGCCCCTCTCACAGCCTCCAGTTGGCTCGATGGAAGTTCTGTGAACTTTTCAACTCCTAGTGAATCTTTTGTTTTAATTTCGACAACTTTCTACTGATGTGCTATACGCCCTGCTTAAGATTGATGTAAAAGAAAATCCACTGGGGCTGTTTTGCTTGATCCTGTCTTTCTGCAGCTTTCTGCTCCTCTGATTGTGGAATCTTTAACATATATTTTAACCTTACAATTATTTCTGGTAGCATCCCCAGGGTTTGGAAGGAGGCGATATTCTCCTCCTGGTAGCATCCCCAGGGTCTGGAAGCCGGCTATATACTCCTCCTGGTAGCATCCCCAGGGTCTGGAAGGAGGCCCATATACTCCTCCTGGTAGCATCCCCAGGGTCTGGAAGGAGGCCCATATACTCCTCCTGGTAGCATCCCCAGGGTCTGGAAGGAGGCCCATATACTTCCCCATCTCAAAGGTGGTGATCCGTGTGACCTAAATAATTATCGCCCCATTTCCAAACTCTCTTGCCTAGCAAAAATTATTGGCAAATACTCAAATTAGATCCTTTTTAACTTCGAAATGTATTTCTAAATGTATACCAGTCAGTTTTCAGACCAGGTCATAATGCCATCTCTGCTACTTATTTGGTTTTAAATTATGTTCTTAATTGTTTGGGTAAGAAGAAACACTGTGCGGCCCTTTTTTAATGACCTGTCTAAAGCTTTCGACACTGTGGATAACTCATTACTTATTCAGAGGCTGGACAGGCTGCATGTAGCTGGTTTGAAAAGGATTTAAAGGTTGGAACACAGTGTGTATTTGCTGATGGTGTTAAATCAGGTTTTCTGGACATACGCTACATGACCAAATGTATGTGGACACATGCTCGTCGAACATCTCATTCCTAAATCACGGGCATTAATATGGAGTTGGTCCCCCCCTTTGCTGCTATAACAGCCTCCACTGTTCTGGGAAGGCTTTCCACTAGACGTTTCCACTTCACAATAACAACACTTACAGTTGACCGGGGCAGCTCTAGCAGGGCAGAAATTTGACAAACTGACTTGTTGGAAAGGTGGCATCCTATGACGGTGCCACGTTGAAAGTCATTGAGCTCTTCAGTAAAGCCATTCTACTGCCAATGTTTGTCTATGGAGATTGCATGGCTGTGTGCTCGATTTTATACACCTGTCATCAACGGGTGTGGCTGAAATAGCCAATTGAGCTACAGAGGACCATATATATATATATATACAGTACCAGTCAAACATTTGGACACACCTACTCATTCAAGGGTTTTTCTTTATTTTTACTATTTTCTAAATTGTAGAATAATAGTGAAGACATCAAAACTATGAAATAACACATATGGAATCATGTAGTAGCCAAAAAAGTTTTAAACAAATCAAAATATATTTTAGATTTTAGATTCTTCAAAATAGCCACCCTTTGCCTTGATGACAGCTCTGCACACTCTTGGCATTCTCTCAACCAGCTTCATAAGGAATGCTTTTCCAACCGTCTTGAAGGAGTTCCCACATATGCTGACCACTTGTTGGCTGCTTTTCCTTCAATCTGTGGTCCAACTCATCTCAAACCATCTCAATTGGGTTGAGGTCGGGTGATTGTGGAGGCCAGGTCATCTGACACAGCACTCCATCACTCTCCTTGGTCAAATAGCCCTTACAAATCAAATCAAATCAAATTTTATTGGTCACATGCGCCGAATACAACAGGTGCAGACATTACAGTGAAATGCTTACTTACAGCCCTTAACCAACAGTGCATTTATTTTAAACAAAAAAGTAAAAAATAAAACAACAACAAAAAAAAGTGTTGAGAAAAAAAAGAGCAGAAGTAAAATAAAGTGACAGTAGGGAGGCTATATATACAGGGGGGTACCGTTGCAGAGTCAATGTGCGGGGGCACCGGCTAGTTGAGGTAGTTGAGGTAATATGTACATGTGGGTAGAGTGACTATGCATAAATACTTAACAGAGTAGCAGCAGCGTAAAAAGGATGGGGTGGGGGGGCAGTGCAAATAGTCCGGGTAGCCATGATTAGCTGTTCAGGAGTCTTATGGCTTGGGGGTAGAAGCTGTTGAGAAGTCTTTTGGACCTAGACTTGGCACTCCGGTACGCTTGCCGTGCGGTAGCAGAGAGAACAGTCTATGACTAGGGTGGCTGGAGTCTTTGACAATTTTGAGGGCCTTCCTCTGACACCGCCTGGTATAGAGGTCCTGGATGGCAGGAAGCTTTGCCCCAGTGATGTACTGGGCCGTACGCACTACCCTCTGTAGTGCCTTGCGGTCGGAGGCCAAGCAGTTGCCATACCAGGCGGTGATGCAACCAGTCAGAATGCTCTCGATGGTGCAGCTGTAGAATTTTTTGAGGATCTGAGGACCCATGCCAAATCTTTTTAGTCTCCTGAGGGGGAATAGGCTTTGTCGTGCCCTCTTCACGACTGTCTTGGTGTGTTTGGACCATGATAGTTTGTTGGTGATGTGGACACCAAGGAACTTGAAGCTCTCAACCTGTTCCACTACAGCCCCGTCGATGAGAATGGGGCGTGCTCAGTCCTCTTTTTTTTCCTGTAGTCCACAATCATCTCCTTTGTCTTGGTCACGTTGAGGGAGAGGTTGTTGTCCTGGCACCACACGGCCAGATCTCTGACCTCCTCCCTATAGGCTGTCTCATCGTTGTCGGTGATCAGGCCTACCACTGTTGTGTCGTCGGCAAACTTAATGATGGTGTTGGAGTCGTGCCTGGCCATGCAGTCATGGGTGAACAGAGAGTACAGGAGGGGACTGAGCACGCACCCCTGAGGGGCCCCCGTGTTGAGGATCAGTGTGGCAGATATGTTGTTACCTACCCTTACCACCTGGGGGCGGCCCGTCAGGAAGTCCAGGATCCAGTTGCAGAGGGAGGTGTTTAGTCCCAGGATCCTTAGCTTAGTGATGAGCTTAGAGGGCACTATGGTGTTGAATGCTGAGCTGTAGTCAATGAATAGCATTCTCACGTAGGTGTTCCTCTTGTCCAGGTGGGAAAGGGCAGTGTGGAGTGCAATAGAGATTGCATCATCTGTGGATCTGTTGGGGCGGTATGCAAATTGGAGTGGGTCTAGGGTTTCTGGGATAATGCTGTTGATGTGAGCCATGACCAGCCTTTCAAAGCACTTCATGGCTACAGACGTCAGTGCTACGGGTCGGTAGTCATTTAGGCAGGTTATCTTAGAGTCCTTGGGCACGGGGACTATGGTGGTCTGCTTGAAACATGTTGGTATTACAGACTCAGTCAGGGACATGTTGAAAATGTCAGTGAAGACACTTGCCAGTTGGTCAGCACATGCTCGGAGTACATCGTCCTGGTAATCCGTCTGGCCCTGCGGCCTTGTGAATGTTGACCTGCTTAAAAGTCTTACTCACATCGGCTACGGAGAGCGTGATCACATAGTCATCCGGAACAGCTGGTGCTCTCATGCATGCTTCAGTGTTGCTTGCCTCGAAGCGAGCATAGAAGTGGTTTAGCTCGTCTGGTAGGCTTGTGTCACTGGGCAGCTCGCGGCTGTGCTTCCCTTTGTAGTCTGTAATAGTTTTCAAGCCCTGCCACATCCGACGAGCGTCAGAGCCAGTGTGTAGTACGATTCAATCTTAGACCTGTATTGACTCTTTGCCTGTTTGATGGTTCGTCGGAGGTCATAGCGGGATTTCTTATAAGCGTCCGGGTTAGAGTCCCGTTCCTTGAAGGCGGCAGCTCTACCCTTTAGCTCAGTGCGGATGTTTCCTGTAATCCATGGCTTCTGGTTGGGGTATGTACGTACGGTCACTGTGGGGACGACATCATCGATGCACTTATTGATGAAGCCAGTGACTGATGTGGTGTACTCCTCAATGCTGTCTGAAGAATCCCGAACATGTTCCAGTCTGTGCTAGCAAAACAGTCCTGTAGCTTAGCATCTGCGTCATCTGACCACTTTTTTATTAACCGAGTCACTGGTGCTTCCTGCTTTAGTTTTTGCTCATAAGCAGGAATCAGGAGGATAGAGTTATGGTCAGATTTGCCAAATGGAGGGCGAGGGAGAGCTTTGTATGCGTCTCTGTGTGTGGAGTAAAGGTGGTCTAGAGTTTTTTTCCCTCTGGTTGCACATTTAACATGCTGGTAGAAATTAGGAAGAACGGATTTAAGTTTCCCTGCATTAAAGTCCCCGGCCACTAGGAGCGCTGCATCTGGATGAGCGTTTTCCTGTTGATTAATGGCCTTGTACAACTCATTCAGTGCAATCTTAATGCCAGCATTGGTTTGTGGTGGTAAATAGACAGCTATGAAAAATATGGATGAAAACTCTCTTGGTAAATAGTGTGGTCTACAGCTTATCATAAGATACTCTACCTCAGGCGAGCAAAACCTCGAGACTTCCTTAGTATTTGGTTTTGTGCACCAGCTGTTGTTTACAAATATACACAGACCGCCGCCCCTTGTCTTACCGGAGTCAGCCCGTTCTGTCCTGCCCGATGTAGCGTATAGCCTGCTAGCTGAATGTTATCATTGTCGTCGTTCAGCCACGACTCGGTGAAACATAATATATTAAAGTTTTTAATGTCCCGTTGGTAGGATAACCGTAATCTTAAATCGGCCACTTTATTTTCAAAAGATTGAACGTTGGCTAATAGGATTGATGGAAGAGGCAGTTTACTCGCTCGCCGTCGGATCCTTACAAGGCACCCCGATCTGCGTCCACGATATCTCCGTCTCTTCTTCACGCGAATGACAGGGATTTGGGCCTTGTCGGTGTCTGTATGATATCCTTTCGCGCCGCCTCGTTGAAGAAAAAATCTTCGTCCAATACGAGGTGAGTAATCGCTGTCCTGATATCCAGAAGCTCTTTTTGGTTATAAGAGACGATGGCAGAAACATTATGTACAAAATAAATTACAAATAACGCGGAAAAACACTCATAATAGTACAATTGGTTAGAGGGCTGTAAAACGGCAGCCATCTTCTCCGGCGCTGGAGGTGTGTTTTGGAGGTGTGTTTTGGGTCATTGTCCTGTTGAAAAACAAATGATAGTCCGACTAAGCCCAAACCAGATGGGATGGCGTATCGCTGCAGAATGCTATGGTAGCCATGCTGGTTAAGTGTGCCTTGAATTCTAAATAAATCACTGATAGTGTCACCAGCAAAGCACCATCACACCTCCTCCTCAATGCTTCACGTTGGGAACTACACATGCGGAGATCATCCGTTCACCTACTCTGCGTTTCACAAAGACATGACGGTAGGAACTAGAAATCTCAAATTTGGACTCATCAGACCAAAGGACAGATTTCCAACGGTCCTAATGTCCATTGCTCGTGTTTCTTGGCCCAAACAAGTCTCTTCTTCTTATTGGTGTCCTTTAGTAGTGGTTTCTTTGCTGCAATTCGGCCATGAAGGCCTGATTCACGCAGTCCCCTCTGAACAGTTGATGTTGAGATGTCTGTTACTTGAACTCTGTGAAGCATTTATTTGGGCTGCAATCTGAGGTGCAGTTAACTATAATGAACTTATCCTCTGCAGCAGAGGTAACTCTGGGTCTTCCATTCCTGTGGCGGTCCTCATGAGAGCCAGTTGCATAAAAGCTTGATGGTTTTTGCAACTGCACTTGAAGAAACTTTCAAAGTTCTAGAAATGTTCCGTATTGACTGACCTTCATGTCTTAAAGTAATGATGGACTGTCGTTTCTCTTTGCTTATTTGAGCTGTTCATGGTCTTTTACCAAATAGGGCTATCTTCTGTATACCAGCCCTACTTTGTCACAACACAACTGATTGACTCAAACGCATTAAGAAGAAAAGAAATTCCACAAACGAACTTTTAACAAGGCACACTTGTTAATTGAAATGCATTCCAGACGACTACCTCATGAAGCTAGTTGAGAGAATGCCAAGAGTGTGCAAAGCTGTCATCAAGGCAAAGGGTGGCTACTTTGAAGAATCTCAAATATAAAATATATTGTTTAACACTTTTATTGTTACTACATGATTCCATATGTGTTATTTCATAGTTTTGATGTCTTCACTATTATTCTACAAGGTAGAAAATTTGAAAAATATAGAAAAACCCTTGAATGAGTAGGTGTGTCCAAACGTTTGACTGGTTCTGTATATATATGTATATATATTGTAACAAAGGGTGTCCCACAGGGATACATTCTTGGTCTGGTTCTTTTCACTATTTACATGAACAATATTGTCAGTCTATCAAATAAATGTTTTACATTCACCTGTATGCAGATGACACTGTGGTGTATTCTATTGCCCCCACAGCTGACCAGGCTCTGCCTATTGCCCCCACAGCTGACCAGGCTCTGTCTGTTGCCCCCACAGCTGACCAGGCTCTATTGCCCCCACAGCTGACCAGGCTCTGTCTGTTGCCCCCACAGCTGACCAGGCTCTGTCTGTTGCCCCCCACAGCCGACCAGGCTCTGTCTGTTGCCCCCCACAGCTGACCAGGCTCTGTCTGTTGCCCCCACAGCTGACCAGGCTCTGTCTGTTGCCCCCACAGCTGACCAGGCTCTGTCTGTTGCCCCCACAGCTGACCAGGCTCTGTCTGTTGCCCCCACAGCTGACCAGGCTCTGTCTGTTGCCCCCACAGCTGACCAGGCTCTGGCTATTGCCCCCACAGCTGACCAGGGTCTGTCTGTTGCCCCCACAGCTGACCAGGCTCTGTCTGTTGCCCCCACAGCTGACCAGGCTCTGGCTATTGCCCCCACAGCTGACCAGGGTCTGTCTGTTGCCCCCACAGCTGACCAGGCTCTGTCTGTTGCCCCCACAGCTGACCAGGCTCTGTCTGTTGCCCCCACCGCTGACCAGGCTCTGTCAGAGCTTCAGTCTTCCTTTATTGCCCTACAGAAAGCCTTTTTTTGAACTGAAATCGGTACTTAAAGTGGGTAAAACCAAGCATATGTTATTTTCCAAATCACAAAATATATATTTTGATTTATGCATACGTACTTTGGATGGTGCCCCTCATTGATCGTATCCCCGCCTATAAATATCTGAGCGTCTGGATTGACGAAAAGCTATCTTTTAAAAAGTATGTTGCTAAGTTAGTTAAGACATTAAGAATTACAAAGTAATTAAGGAACAAGTCCTATAGAAGACGGTCAAATGTTTTCAGTGTTAACTTAAATGATGGAAACCAGATATAAAATATGTAGAAAAGATAATGGAGCTATATATTTTTAAATAAGATCATCTTTGAGAACTAACAATCACCACAATAAAAACTAGACAGTCAGGGAGAATCTAAAATTCCTAATGTGTCATGGCATGGGGCCCCCATTGATTACAGTCAGGGAGAATCTAAAATTCCCAATGTGTCATGGCATGGGGCCCCCATTGATTTTGTTATGTTTGAGTCACTCAGATACAAGGCATAAGCCATGGCAAAATGTTTATAATTGAAGGAAATTTGCTTTAAAACTGACAAATTACCCTCAGCCCCATGGCAAAATGTGTAGAATTGCAGGAAATTAGCTTTAAAACTGCAAAATTGTGTCTCTTCGGCCAAGAGTAGGCCCCCCTGTAGCTCAGTTGGTAGAGCGTGGCGCTTGCAACGCCAGGGTTGTGGGTTCGATTCCCACGGCGGGGCCAGTATGAAAAATGTATGCACTCACTAACTGTAAGTCGCTCTGGATAAGAGCGTCTGCTAAATGACTACAATGTAAAATGAGAGCCTCTAAAACCGCACACATTTAATGTGTATTTTGCATTTTTATGTGTATTGTGGTGCTATACAAGGCTCATCCGGAAAAGAGACCTTGGTCTCAGCGTTGTCAAAATAAAGGTTCAATAAAATAAAATAAAAGCACTGTATTCCCCATGGGCCCCGGTCAAAAGTCCTGCACTACACAGGAATAAGGTGCCGTTTGGGAAACAGACCTTTCATTTGTAACTGTGCCGTACTGGTGGTTCAAAGGAACGGACCAGAGACTGGGTTCCCGGCTGCCCTGTGCCGTACTAGTGGTTTCAAAGGAACGGACCAGAGACTGGGTTCCCGGCTGCCCTGTGCCGTACTAGTGGTTTCAAAGGAACGGACCAAAGACTGGGTTCCCGGCTGCCATTGGTCCATATTGGAAACATCCCAAGGTCTTATGGAAATCCTGACATTGTGTGAAGAGAAACGTGGCTCCAAACAATAGCTGCTATTGGACCACAGAAAGTGACGTTATAAATAAAACACTACACACAGCGATGTACTACTAGAGAGGGAACGACTGAGATTGTAACAGGAAATAAAGGCATTTTGTGAATACAGGGAAGCTATTTGGTTTGAGTGGATTTCCTTTTTATATTCCAGTGTTCGGTTGATGTTGTATTGTTCTTATACAGAGATAAAGTAATCCTTCTACCCCCTTACCCCCCCAAAAAAAAAAAAAATATTGTAAAGTGGTTATCCCACTGGCTATAAGGTGAATGCACCAATTTGTATGTCGCTCTGGATAAGAGCGTCTGCTAAATGACGTAAATGTAAATGTAATGTACAGTAGATTAGGGCCAAGGTCCCTGCGATGGACTAGAGTCATGTCCAGGGGGTGTACTTGTACATCATGCTGTCTCATACTACAAAAACAGGAGATGGACTCCTGCTCCTGTGAGCCGTTCTCATCGAGCTACCTCACACTACAGAAACACTTGGGGGGGGTTTCTATATCAAATTGGCCGTCATGTCAGATTACTTATGGAGACATTATTTGGACATGCGAGCAATGTTATGAACATGCTTCTTACCTAGTCTATTTCAATCATAGATCATGCTCAGTAAAATGTGTGAGAGCTTGGGAATCAAACGGCATTTCCTCTTTCTAGGTAGGACCAGATTTATTTGAATCAGTTCAGTCAGTGACCCCAACCCAGACCTGACCCCTTTTTCTCCACCCAGCACTCGGATTCAAGTGTGAAGTACGTCCCAAATGGTACCCTATTCTCTATTGACGTTTGAATCATTTAGCAGACTCTTATCCGGAGCGAATAGGGTTAAGTGCCTTGCTCAAGGGCACATCTACAGATTTTTCACATAGTCGGCTCAGGGATTCAAACCAGCAACCTTTCGGTTACAAGCCCGACGCTCTTAACTGCATGTCTAAATTAGCGCAGTTTCGGGAATCACCCTGTGGTTATGCTACGACCAATAGTTACCAAGAGCACAATTCTCACTCGGGTTACTACGAGTCAAAGCTGTATGGATTCCTTGGGGCTTTCTTATGTTTCAATGCATCTCAAGTGTTTCCCAAATGGCAACCTTTGTAGTGCACTACTTTTGACCAGAGCCTTATGAGCCCTGGTCAAAAGTAGTGCACTATAAAAAGAATAGGGGTATCATTTGAGGCAAATCCCTCCGAAATGACAGGAAGCAGAAGAAAACGGCACGTCAACCTTCCCATGCTAATCCCATGGGTCTTGACCCTGTGACTGTTTGTCCCAGCTTTGAATGACAGCCTAGTCTCATATGGTTGGATATTTTTAGATTTTGTATTCAGCAGGGCAATCCCTTTAAAAACTGGCTTTGAGAAGGGGCTCTTGGGCTGCCCGGGACCACTGGTTTATTTGGAAATGCTTCAAATCACAGAACAAGGGGAAGAAGTTAGTAAGTAGTTCGTAAATTTATTTAAAAAAATCTTTGGTCAAAATGTGAAAATGTACCATTCACATCCCACAACCCTCCGCAGAATGACTTCTAGAGGCGTTGAGAGGTTTAGTGAAGTGATGTGATGACGGGCTGGGTGCTGGATAAACGCACTGAATAGGAAAACAGCTGACTTCAAGTGCCTTTGAGAAGAAAAACTGTGATTTAACTTGGCGAAAATAGTTTACTTCAGCATAACTGGCTAACGTTAGTTGATACAAGCAACCGTTCTGTTTGGGCTTTTGTCTAGATTGCCAGTAAAATAGCAACAAGTGTGAAGCTAGCTAGCTACCAAGCTAACTAATCAAAGTCCGTAGCCAGCATCAACTAGCTACCTAAAATGTACACGCTGCAGATTGGAAGGGACGCTGGTAGTTTTGGGGAACTTTGTACGAGTTTCTGACATTGCATTGATGTCTCCTTTGTTTGAGTTATGCTTTCAAGAAAGAAAAGCAAAAACGAAGCGTCGAAACCAGCCGAGGTACACGGGAAATACGTGAAGAAGGAGACATCACCACTACTGAGAAGTAAGTTGGTTAAATTCGCTAGCTAGTTGGTTATCTAGCTAGTTTAGCTAACTAAATCA
Source organism: Coregonus clupeaformis (assembly GCF_020615455.1). Taxonomy (NCBI): domain Eukaryota; kingdom Metazoa; phylum Chordata; class Actinopteri; order Salmoniformes; family Salmonidae; genus Coregonus; species Coregonus clupeaformis. Next base: position 19,056,240 of record NC_059216.1, on the reverse strand, counting down.
AATAAAATGTTATCGGTCACGTACACATATTTAGCAGATGTTATTGTGAGTGTAGCGAAATGCCTGTGTTCCTAGCTCCAACATTGCAGAAGTATCTAACAATTCACAACAATACAAACAAATATAAAAGTAAAAGAATGGAATTAAGAAATACATAAATAGCAATGTCGGAATGGCATTGGCTAAAATACAGTAGAATACAGTAACGTTATATACATATGAAATGAGTAAAGAGTATGTAAACATGATTAAAGTGACTAGCGTTCCATTATTAAAGTGACCAGTGTGATTCCATGTCTATGGTACATAGTAAAGGGCAGCAGCCTCTAAGGTGCAGGTTGAGTAAACGGGTGGTAGCCGGGGCAGCAGGGTTGAGGAACCGAGTGATAGCCGGGGCAGCAGGGTTGAGGAACCGGGTGGTAGCCGGGGCAGCAGAGATGAGGAACCGGGTGGTAGCCGGGGCAGCAGGGTTGAGGAACCGGGTGATAGCCGGGGCAGCAGGGTTGAGGAACCGGGTGGTAGCCGGGGCAGCAGAGATGAGGAACCGGGTGATAGCCGGGGCAGCAGAGATGAGGAACCGGGTGGTAGCCGGGGCAGCAGAGATGAGGAACCGGGTGATAGCCGGGGCAGCAGGGTTGAGGAACCGGGTGATAGCCGGGGCAGCAGGGTTGAGGAACCGGGTGGTAGCCGGGGCAGCAGAGATGAGGAACCGGGTGATAGCCGGGGCAGCAGAGATGAGGAACCGGGTGGTAGCCGGGGCAGCAGAGATGAGGAACCGGGTGATAGCCGGGGCAGCAGGGTTGAGGAACCGGGTGATAGCCGGGGCAGCAGGGTTGAGGAATCGGGTGATAGCCGGGGCAGCAGGGTTGAGGAACCGGGTGGTAGCCGGGGCAGCAGAGATGAGGAACGGGTGGTAGCCGGGCAGCAGGGTTGAGGAACCGGGTGATAGCCGGGGCAGCAGGGTTGAGGAACCGGGTGGTAGCCGGGGCAGCAGAGATGAGGAACCGGGTGATAGCCGGGGCAGCAGAGATGAGGAACCGGGTGGTAGCCGGGACAGCAGGGTTGAGGAACCGGGGTGATAGCCGGGGCAGCAGGGTTGAGGAACCGGGTGATAGCCGGGCAGCAGGGTTGAGGAACCGGGTGGTAGCGGGGCAGCAGAGATGAGAACCGGGTGATAGCCGGGGCAGCAGAGATGAGGAACCGGGTGGTAGCCGGGGCAGCAGAGATGAGGAACCGGGTGATAGCCGGGGCAGCAGGGTTGAGGAACCGGGTGATAGCCGGGGCAGCAGGGTTGAGGAATCGGGTGATAGCCGGGGCAGCAGGGTTGAGGAACCGGGTGGTAGCCGGGGCAGCAGAGATGAGGAACCGGGTGATAGCCGGGGCAGCAGGGTTGAGGAATCGGGTGATAGCCGGGGCAGCAGGGTTGAGGAACCGGGTGGTAGCCGGGGCAGCAGAGATGAGGAACCGGGTGATAGCCGGGGCAGCAGAGATGAGGAACCAGGTGGTAGCCGGGGCAGCAGGCTTGAGGAACCGGGTGGTAGCCGGCTAGTGTTAGTCTCTTCGTTAAACACTTTTTTTTCCTCCAATTCACACGTTTTTGGTCATATGATGATACCCAAGCATAATACGTTTGGTGAACTTTATTATACTATCAAATACTTACTGTGGCTTCTGCGTGGCTAACTAGCATCTAGCTTGCTAGCGTTAGCCAAAGTTGAGCTATGCAGCTAGCTAGCTCTGGTCCATAGCGTTACACGCGGCTCTTGAGCCTTCTTCTCAACGCCCTGTATCTCTCCATTCATTCATCCAATGTGGATTTCCCCCGCTGATTTTGTTAAGTGACAGGCTTCAGTACAGTTTCGTTACCCACCAATGTGAAGATGTTGCTGGAGTGTTGACTAACTTACTTTCTGTATGCGCTAACTGTCCATAGCATGCGCATGGTCAACTCAATTTCAAAATACGGTTTGTTGTGCTACATGCTAACTACCTAGCTAAGTTATTATGACCTGTAGAATAGATGTAGTTAATTAGAGTCAGTGTTATTTTCATGTGTAGAGAACGTGGACATATTCCTGGAAGGTGTGTTGCAATATATATTTTTTAAATTAATGATCAGATTCGTAGAATAACTAGTCAGTCATCTTTTTGAAAATAGTTAATAGCCCCCTGTTCTTGACATTAACATACACCTGTTGGTCCTGTTTCAGATCTCATGCCCTCATTCATCCGACATGGACCCACTATCCCCAGACGCACCGAGGTCCCTCCGCCAGAGCCTGGCCCAGTGCACTCATCCTACCCAGTGGGACCCAGCCCTGAGCCTGTGTTGGCCCGCAACAAGAGCTTCCTACGCAACCCTGTGCAGAGGCCACCCCACGAGGCGGCTCGGCGGGAACGCCATCGGATGTCAGCCCCTCCGTACCTACCCCGCAGCCTGGGGGACCTACCCCACGAGTACGGAGGCTCCTCGCAGTCCTTCCTCACAGACGTGAGCCCCATGGGTGAGAACGGGGACGCTGGCCACTACTATTACCCCCAGCCTTGGGAGCCTTATTACGACAGCCAGCAGCAGCAGAGACGGCCTCAGCAGCCCAGAGCCCCTGACCGCCTCCATGACGACTATAGATACTATGAACACAACGAACATCCAAACTTCCAAAGACTACCACCGCAGCAACACACTCCCCCGGCCCCCAACAGACAACCAGCAGGTGAAACATAAAGAAGTCTTACTCTAAAGTCAAAATCCGTTGTCATAATAGTCAATAGGCTGAAACCAATTTCATATTGATGCGATATCTTATAAGGAAGCCTGATAAAGCTATGACTCAGTAATAAGGTAGCGCGGTAGTTTAGTCAGCAAGAACAAAAATGATGACGGAGGCTTGGAATGTCTGTAGAATGTGAGTTATAATGCTATTTACATTTACGTCATTTAGCAGACGCTCTTATCCAGAGCGACTTACAAATTATAGCCAGTGGGATAACCACTTTACAATGTTTTTTTTTTTTGGGGGGGGCGTAGAAGGATTACTTTATCCTATCCCAGGTATTCCTTAAAGAGGTGGGGTTTCAAATGTCTCCGGAAGGTGATGAGTGACTCCGCTGTCCTGGCGTCATGAGGGAGCTTGTTCCACCATTGGGGTGCCAGAGCAGCGAACAGTTTTGACTGGGCTGAGCGGGAACTGTGCTTCAGCAGAGGTAGGGGGGCCAGCAGGCCAGAGGTAGGGGGGCCAGCAGGCCAGAGGTAGGGGGGCCAGCAGGCCAGAGGTAGGGGGGCCAGCAGGCCAGAGGTAGGGGGCCAGCAGGCCAGAGGTAGGGGGCCAGCAGGCCAAGAGGTAGGGGGCCAGCAGGCCAGAGGTAGGGGGCCAGCAGGCCAGAGGTAGGGGGCCAGCAGGCCAGAGGTAGGGGGGCCAGCAGGCCAGAGGTAGGGGGGCCAGCAGGCCAGAGGTAGGGGGGCCAGCAGGCCAGAGGTAGGGGAGCCAGCAGGCCAGAGGTGGATGAACGTAGTGCCCTCGTTTGGGTGTAGGGTCTGATACTGGTGAGGCTCTACACCTGGGCTTTGTGGACCCTACGGGCCTTGGTTAAAAGTAGTGGGCTACAGAGGGAATAGTGTGCCGGTAGGAACGTAGCCTTGCTTAAGGGGATACGGTGAGTAGGCTATATATTCTAGGGTTCATTCCTGGACTGCCACTCCTCAGTATGACCATGGAGCTATAGTGTATAGGGTATAGGGTAACTAGTGAACACAGCTTAGGAACAGGTGTTAAAGTAAGTCTTTGTTGCTACCGTGTGTCCGGGTGCTCAACTAGCAGATCCTTTTTTTGGATAGAGCCTTAAACGAAAGGGGTGGTGCCGGTTCAGTAAACCTCATTGTTTTGAATCTTCAAATATAGTCTCGCTACAAACTAGTAATTTGCAGACGGAGTGGGATCGCCCCAAGTCACATGACTAAACCCCAGACTGGTGCATGTCATATGTTGTCTTCTCTGTGTTAAACACATTACACACACGCTACTTCAATACATTTACATTTTAGTCATTTAGCAGACACTCTTATCCAGAGCCACTTACAGTTAGTGAATATTTTTTATTTTTATTTGTGGGTTTGATTCCCCCATGGGAATCAAACCCACAACCCTGGTATTGCAAACGCCATGCTCTATCAACTGAGCTACACCCCTGCCGGCCATTCCCTCCCCTACCCTGGACGACGCTGGGCCAATTGTGCGCCGCCCATGAGTCTCCCGGTCGCGGCCGGCTGGGACAGAGCCTGGATTCGAACCAGGATCTCTAGTGGCACAGTTAGCACTGCGATGCAGTGCCTTAGACCACTGCGCCACTCAGGAGGTCAATAGACTCTAGAATGTGAGTCTTGATGCGAAGTCCCACTGTCTGGTGCATCAGGTGGGACGCTGGGGATAAAGGTCCACATGAACGGAATTATACTGAGACTCAGATCTTTCACTTTACAGTGTATGCCAAACAAAATCCATTTGATTTTCAAATTGAACAAGCCGTACAACTCTATGCACAATGACCGCTTTGAACAATTCACTCATAACATTTTACAAAAAACACATTTACTTGGAAGAACAGTGCAGATGCAAAGTTTGGTAACAGAATGACGGTACCAACGGCACAAACCGTCATTCTGTTACCAAACGTGTTTTATATATATATATTATTTAAGGAGGAGGGCGGGGAGGGAAGAGAGGAAGAGGAGGAAGAGGAGTGTATATTTGTGTGGTACGCAGGCACTCACCAGCTGGCTAGGCGCACCAGTCCTATTGCTGTAACTCACTTTCATGCAGAATCTATCAGATTCCAGCTGCCGTTGTGATGAAGTTGTCTTGCTCATGTTGTGTTTTCTATATGCCCAGGACAGGGGACTTTACTGTTATAATTTGAGCTGTAAAAGTGAATTTGATATCAGCCCAACTGATTACTCCTTTGCTGAATCTAGGCCTAACTCTTTAAACCATGACTATATGGGCTCTGATACCACATCTGCAGCTCAGACACAGAGCCTGTTGAATGAGCCCAGCTTGCTGCTTCCTGCTGCTTCCTCCTGCTGCTTCCTGCTGCTTCTTCCTGCTGCTTCCTGCTGCTTCCTGCTGCTTATTCCTGCTGCTTCCTTCTGCTGACTGAGTGTAGCTGGGTGTGAGGGGTTGGTTTTCCCCGTTCATGGATTGAAAAGGAAAGAACTTGAACACTATATATACAAAAGTATGTGGACACCCCTTCAAATTAGTGGATTCGGATATTTCAGCCATACCCGTTGCTGACAAGTGTAGAAAATCTGGCACACCGCCATGCAATCTCCATAGACAAACATTGGCAGTAGAATGGCCTTACTGAAGAGCCCAGTGACTTACAACGTGGCACCGTCATAGGATGCCACCTTTCCAACAAGTCAGTTCGTAAAATGTCTGCCCTGCTAGAGCTGCCCCCGGTCAACTGTAAGTGCTGTTATTGTGAAGTGGAAACGTCTAGGAGCAACAATGGCTCAGCCGTGAAGTGGTAGGCCACACAAGCTCACAGAACGGGACCGCCGAGTGCTGAAGCGCGTAAAAATCGTCTGTCCTCAGTTGCAACACTCACTACAGAGTTCCAAACTTGACTCTGGAAGCAACGTCAGCACAAGAACTGTTCGTCGGGAGCTTAATGAAATGGGTTTCCATGACCGAGCAGCCGCACACAAGCCTAAGATCACCATGCGCAATGCCAAGTGTCGGCTGGAGTGGTGTAAAGCTTGCCTCCATTGGACTCTGGAGCAGTGGAAACGCGTTCTCTGGAGTGATGAATCATCCTTCACCATCTGGCAGTCCGACAGACGAATCTGGGTTTGGCGGATGCCAGGAGAACGCTACCTGCCCCAATGCATAGTGCCAACTGTAAAGTTTGGTGGAGGAGGAATAATGGTCTGGGGCTGTTTTTCATGGTTAGGGCAAGGACCCTTAGTTCCAGTGACGGGAAACCTTAATGTTACAGCATACAATGACATTCTAGATGATTCTGTGCTTCCAACTTTGTGGCAACAGTTGGGGAAGGCCCTTTCCTGTTTCAGCATGACAATGCCCCCGTGCACAAAGCGAGGTCCATACAGAAATGGTTTGTCGAGATCAGTGTGGAAGAACTTGACTGGCCTGAACATAGCCCTGACCTCAACCCCATCGAACACCTTTGGGATGAAATGGAACACTGACTGCGAGCCAGGTGTCCACATATTTTTCGTAATGTATAAGTACTATGGTGGAGGAAACTCCCTCTGGCCCAGGGGTGGGAAAACACGGCTCTGGACCAGGGGTGGGCAAACACGGCTCTTGCCTATGCTTACAACAATCCAATGCTTTTTATTGTGTGGAGAGGAGTGCACACTTCAGGAGAAAGGACAGATGAGATGTAAGCTCTGTTTGAATTTGAGCTCAGATCTCTGCCTTCCTGTCCAATGAATAGATTTACTCTCCCATTTCCTACCATCAAGAGAGGTGGATCACAATCAGAATGTGGAGTAGTAAATCTAGGACCGTATTGTTAAAAAAGTATCAGCAGCAACGCAGTGTTTCAGTGTTTGTACAGTTGATGTGTCAGAATGTTTTTGTTTTTAAATACAGTGAGGGGAAAAAAGTATTTGATCCCCTGCCGATTTTGTACGTTTGCCCACTGACAAAGACATGATCAGTCTATAATTTTAATGGTAGGTTTATTTGAACAGTGAGAGACAGAATAACAACAACAAAATCCAGAAAAACACATGTCAAAAATGTTATAAATTGATTTGCATTTTAATGAAGGAAATAAGTATTTGACCCCCTCTCAATCAGAAAGATTTCTGGCTCCCAGGTGTCTTTTATACAGGTAACGAGCTGAGATTAGGAGCACACTCTTAAAGGGAGTGCTCCTAATCTCAGCTTGTTACCTGTATAAAAGACACCTGTCCACAGAAGCAATCAATCAGATTCCAAACTCTCCACCATGGCCAAGACCAAAGAGCTCTCCAAGGATGTCAGGGACAAGATTGTAGACCTACACAAGGCTGGAATGGGCTACAACACCATCGCCAAGCAGCTTGGTAAGGTGGTGACAACAGTTGGTGCGATTATTTGCAAGTGGAAGAAACACCAAAAGAACTGTCAATCTCCCTCGGCCTGGGGCTCCATGCAAGATCTCACCTCGTGGAGTTACAATGATCATGAGAACGGTGAAGAATCAGCCCAGAACTACACGGGAGGATCTTGTCAATGATCTCAAGGCAGCTGGGACCATAGTCACCAAGAAAACAATTGGTAACACTACGCCGTGAAGGACTGAAATCCTGCAGCGCCCGCAAGGTCCCCCTGCTCAAGAAAGCACATATACAGGCCCGTCTGAAGTTTGCCAATGAACATCTGAATGATTCAGAGGAGAACTGGGTGAAAGTGTTGTGGTCAGATGAGACCAAAATCGAGCTCTTTGGCATCAACTGAACTCGCCGTGTTTGGAAGAGGAGGAATGCTGCCTATGACCCCAAGAACACCATCCTGCTTTGAGGGTGTTTTTCTGCTAAGGGGAGACGACAACTTCACCGCATCAAAGGGACGATGGACGGGGCCATGTACCGTCAAATCTTGGGTGAGAACCTCCTTCCCTCAGCCAGGGCATTGAAAATGGGTTGTGGATGGGTATTCCAGCATGACAATGACCCAAAACACACGGCCAATGCAACAAAGGAGTGGCTCAAGAAGAAGCTGATCCAAGATGGCGGAGTAGTGCAGTTGTGTTTTTATCGTATGTCTGTAAATGTCTGTAAATAGCCTGTAAATAGCCTGTAAATACCCTATTTTTCGTACATATTTCCCTATCAGACTTTTCATCCTTCTACAAGATATACTTTCCTGCAACCCGCCTCACTCAATGTGGAACGGATTCTATTATTGACTTACCTTTATCTAGAATCTAGAATCTCCAGTTGAAACTAGCTAGCCAGCTAACTAGCTACTTGCTATTAGCCACAGCTAGCGGTGTTTCACCCAGAACATTGGATTTTTTTCTGCGGGATTAATTTTAATCACTGGACATTGATCACCGGATATTCGGCCAGTCTGCACAGCGTTATCGACCCAGAACATATCAGTTTTTCCGCCGGAATCACTGAATCACTGGACCTTTAACTCCGGATTCCGTCGCTACCAGCTAGCTACAACAAAACGGGACGCTGTGGTCTGGCTAATCATCCTGAGCTAGGCCCATCTCCCGGCTATCTACCTCTCTGTCAACCGGACGGGACCACCTAGTGTTGACACGGAGCCCCGCCGATCCTACACGACTGGTCTGCCGACGAAATCGTCTGATGTGGTTACGACGTTAACCACGAAGATTCCATCCATCTGCTAGCCCTGGCCCGCTAGCACACGCTAGCCGTGGCCTCTTACTCACTAGTACTTCACCACCGGACCTTATGATAACTCAGCTATACAGCTAATATCTGCTGGACTGTTCCTTTTTACGGTACTACATCCTGTTTATGTTTAGCCTCAGCCCAAACATGGTTAGTTTATTGTTGTTTCGGTTATTTCTAATTGTACTATATCACTGTAGACCCCCCAGCCTAGCTAAACCTGCCTTAGATAGCTCCTTTGCCCCTCCCCCAATACACGCGGAGACCGACTCAATTGATGCCTCCAGCGATGCTATCTCTTTCATTGTTACCCAACGCTTAGGTTTACCTCCACTTTACTCATATCCTTCCATATCCTTGTCTGTACATAATGCCCTGAATCTTTTCTATAACACCCGGAAATCTGCCCCCTTTATTCTATGTACCCAACGCACTAGAAGACCAGTTCTTAAAGCCTTTAGCCGTATCCTTATTCTAGTCCTCCTCTGTTCCTCTGGTGATGTAGAGGCTAACCCAGGCCCTGCAGCCCTCAGTATCACTCCTACTCCCCAGGCGCTATCATTTGATGACTTCTGTAATCGCAAAAGTCTTGGTTTCTTGCACATAAATATCAGAAGTCTACTTCCTAAGTTTGAGTTATTCACTGCGTTAGCACACTCTGCCAACCCTGATGTTCTAGCAGTGTCTGAATCCTGGCTCAGGAAGGCCACCAAAAATTCTGAAATTTCCATCCCCAACTATAACATTTTCCGTCTAGATAGAACTGCCAAAGGGGGTGGAGTTGCAATCTACTGTAGAGAGAGCCTGCAGAGCTCTATCATACTATCCAGGTCTGTGCCCAAACAGTTTGAGCTTCTACTTCTAAAAATCCACCTTTCCAGAAATAAGTCTCTCACTGTTGCCGCTTGCTACAGACCCCCCTCAGCCCCCAGCTGTGCCCTGGACACCATATGTGAATTGATTGCCCCCCATTTATCCTCAGAGTTTGTACTGCTTGGTGACCTAAATTGGGATATGCTTAATACCCCAGCCATCCTACAATCCAAGCTAGATGCCCTCAACCTCACGCAAATCATCAACGAACCTACCAGGTACAACCCTAAATCCGTAAACATGGGTACCCTCATAGATATCATCCTGACTAACATACCCTCTAAATACACCTCAGCTGTCTTCAACCAGGATCTCAGCGATCACTGCCTTATTGCCTGCGTCCGTAACGGGTCCGCGGTCAAACGACCACCCCTCATCACTGTCAAACGCTCCCTAAAACACTTTAGCGAGGAGGCCTTCCTAATTGACCTGGCCCAGGTATCCTGGATGGATATAGATATCATTCCGTCAGTAGAGGATGCCTGGCTGTTCCTTAAAAGTAATTTCCTCTCAATCTTAAATAAACATGCCCCATTCAAAAAATACAGAACTAAGAACCGATATAGCCCCTGGTTCTCCTCAGACTTGACTGCCCTTGACCAGCACAAAAACATCCTGTGGTGTACAGCATTAGCATCAAATAGCCCCCGCGATATGCAACTTTTCAGGGAAGTTAGGAACCAATATACACAAGCAGTCAGGAAAGCAAAGGCTAACTTTTTCAAACAGAAATTTGCATCCTGTAGCACTAACTCCAAAAAGTTTTGGGACACTGTAAAGTCCATGGAGAATAAGAGCACTTCCTCCCAGCTGCCCACTGCACTGAGGCTAGGAAACACTATCACCACCGATAAATCTACAATCATCGAGAATTTCAACAAGCATTTTGCTACAGCTGGCCATGCTTTCCATCTGGCTACCACTAACCCGGCCACCAACTCTGCACCCTCTGCTGCAACTTGCCCATGCCCCCCGCTTCTCCTTCACACAAATTCAGACAGCTGATGTTTTGAAAGCGCTGCAAAATCTGGACCCCTACAAATCAGCTGGGCTAGACAATCTGGACCCTTTCTTTCTAAAACTAGCCGCCAAATTGTCGCTACCCCTATTACTAGTCTGTTCAACCTCTCTTTCATAACGTCTGAGATCCCCAGAGATTGAAAGCTGCCGCGGTCATCCCCCTCTTCAAAGGGGGTGACACTCTAGATCCAAACTGCTACAGACCTATATCCATCCTGCCCTGCCTTTCGAAAGTATTCGAAAGCCAAGTTAACAAACAGATCATCGACCATTTTCGAATACCACCGTACCTTCTCCGCTATGCAATCCGGTTTCGAGCTGGTCACGGGTGCACTTCAGCCACGCTCAAGGTCCTAAACGATATTATAACCGCGATTGATAATAGACAGTACTGTGCAGCCGTCTTCATCGACCTGGCCAAGGCTTTCGACTCTGTCAACCACCGCATTCTTATTGGCAGACTAAATAGCCTTGGTTTCTCAAATGACTGCCTCGCCTGGTTCACCAACTACTTCTCAGATAGAGTTCAGTGTGTCAAATCGGAGGGCCTGTTGTCTGGACCTATGGCAGTCTCTATGGGGGTGCCACAGGGTTCAATTCTTGGGCCGACACTTTTCTCCGTGTATATCAATGATGTCGCTCTTGCTGCTGGTGACTCTCAGATCCACCTCTACGCAGACGACACCATTTTGTATACATCTGGCCCTTCATTGGACACTGTGTTAACAAACCTCCAAACGAGCTTCAATGCCATACAACAATCCTTCAGTAGCCTCCAACTGCTCTTAAACACTAGTAAAACTAAATGCATGCTTTTCAATCGAACGCTGCTGGCACCCGCCCACCCGACTAGAATCACCACTCTCGACGGGTCTGACCTAGAGTATGTGGACAACTACAAATACCTAGGTGTCTGGTTAGACTGTAAACTCAACTTCCAGACTCACATAAAGAATCTCCAATCCAAAGTTAAATCTAGAATCGGCTTCCTATTTCGCAATAAAGCCTCCTTCACTCATGCTGCCAAACATGCCCTCGTAAAACTGACTATCCTACCGATCCTTGACTTCGCCGATGTAATTTACAAAATAGCCTCCAACACTCTACTCAGCAAATTGGATGTAGTCTATCACAGTGCCATCCGTTTTGTCTCCAAAGCCCCATACACTACCCACCACTGTGACCTGTACGCTCTTGTTGGCTGGTCCTCACTACATGTTCGTCGTCAAACCCACTGGCTCCAGGCCATCTATAAATCACTGCTAGGCAAATCCCCGCCTTATCTTAGCTCATTGGTCACCATAGCAGCACCCACCCGTAGTCTGCGCTCCAGCAGGTATATCTCACTGGTCATTCCCAAAGCCAACACCTCCTTTGGCCGCCATTCCTTCCAGTTCTCTGCTGCCAATGACTGGAACGAATTGCAAAAATCTCTGAAGCTGGAGACTCTTATCTCCCTCAATAACTTTAAGCATCAGTTGTCAGAGCACCTTACCGATCACTGCACCTGTACACAGCCCATCTGAAATTAGCCCACCCAACTACCTCATCCCTATATTGTTATTTATTTTGCTCTTTTGCACCCCAGTATCTCTATTTGCACATAATCTCTTGCACATCTAGCATTCCAGTGTTAATACTATTGTAATTATTCTGCACTATAGCCTATTTATTGCCTTACCTCCATAACTTGCTACATTTGCACACACTGTATATATATTTTCTGTTGTATTTCTGACTTTATGTTTTTTACCCCATATGTAACTCTGTGTTGTTTTTATTGCACTACTTTGCTTTATCTTGGCCAGGTCGCAGTTGTAAATGAGAACCTGTTCTCAACTGGTTTACCTGGTTAAATAAAGGTGAAATAAAAAAAATAAAAAAATAAAAGCACATTAAGGTCCTGGAGTGGCCTAGCCAGTCTCCAGACCTTAATCCCATAGAAAATCTGTGGAGGGAGCTGAAGGTTCAAGTTGCCAAACGTCAGCCTCGAAACCTTAATGACTTGGAGAAGATCTGCAAAGAGGAGTGGAACAAAATCCCTCCTGAGATGTGTGCAAACCTGGTGGCCAACTACAAGAAACGTCTGACCACTGTGATTGCCAACAAGGGTTTTGCCACAAAGTACTAAGTAATGTTTTGCAGAGGGGTCAAATACTTATTTCCCTCATTAAAATGCAAATCAATTTATAACATTTTTGACATGCGTTATTCTGTCTCTCACTGTTCAAATAAACCTACCATTAAAATTATAGACTGATCATGTCTTTGTCAGTGGGCAAACGTACAAAATCAGTAGGGGATCAAATACTTTTTCCCCTCACTGTAGTAGTGGACATGTTTCCTCTATAAATGGATACTGTCCCCAGAGGACATGATTCCTCCTCTATAAATATATACTGTCCCCGGAGGACATGATTCCTCCTCTATAAATATATACTGTCCCCAGAGGACATGATTCCTCCTCTATAAATATATACTGTCCCCAGAGGACATGATTTCTCCTCTATAAATATATACTGTCCCCGGAGGACATGATTCCTCCTCTATAAATATATACTGTCCCCAGAGGACATGATTCCTCCTCTATAAATATATACTGTCCCCGGAGGACATGGTTCCTCCTCTATAAATATATACTGTCCCCGGAGGACATGATTCCTCCTCTATAAATATATACTGTCCCCAGAGGACATGATTTCTCCTCTATAAATATATACTGTCCCCGGAGGACATGATTCCTCCTCTATAAATATATACTGTCCCCAGAGGACATGATTCCTCCTCTATAAATATATACTGTCCCCGGAGGACATGGTTCCTCCTCTATAAATATATACTGTCCCCGGAGGACATGATTCCTCCTCTATAAATATATACTGTCCCCAGAGGACATGATTCCTCCTCTATAAATATATACTGTCCCCGGAGGACATGATTCCTCCTCTATAAATATATACTGTCCCCAGAGGACATGATTCCTCCTCTATAAATATATACTGTCCCCAGAGGACATGATTCCTCCTCTATAAATATATACTGTCCCCAGAGGACATGATTCCTCCTCTATAAATATATACTGTCCCCAGAGGACATGATTCCTCCTCTATAAATATATACTGTCCCCAGAGGACATGATTCCTCCTCTATAAATATATACTGTCCCCAGAGGACATGATTGTATATAATAGGCACAGTGTATATAATATAAAAGAATAGACTAGAATGGACAGACGCAGACCCTAGATGAGAGGCTGAAAGCAGCACAGGGTCAGTTACAGGGCAGTGCCCCTGCTGCAGGTATGGCATGGTAATGCTAGTTTGGTTTTACCACAGGATACAGGACGGTACCAGGGCCTGGCAACAGGTTTTACCACAGGATACAGGACGGTACCAGGGCCTGGCAACAGGTTTTACCACAGGATACAGGACGGTACCAGGGCCTGGCAACAGGTTTTACTACAGGATACAGGACGGTACCAGGGCCTGGCAACAGGTTTTACCACAGGATACAGGACGGTACCAGGGCCTGGCAACAGGTTTTACCACAGGATACAGGACGGTACCAGGGCCTGGCAACAGGTTTTACCACAGGATACAGGACGGTACCAGGGCCTGGCAACAGGTTTTACCACAGGATACAGGACGGTACCAGGGCCTGGCAACAGGTTTTACCACAGGATACAGGACGGTACCAGGGCCTGGCAACAGGTTTTACCACAGGATACAGGGACGGTACCAGGGCCTGGCAACAGGTTTTACCACAGGATACAGGACGGTACCAGGGCCTGGCAACAGGTTTTACCACAGGATACAGGACGGTACCAGGGCCTGGCAACAGGTTTTACCACAGGATACAGGACGGTACCAGGGCCTGGCAACAGGTTTTACCACAGGATACAGGACGGTACCAGGGCCTGGCAACAGGTTTTACCACAGGATACAGGACGGTACCAGGGCCTGGCAACAGGTTTTACCACAGGATACAGGACGGTACCAGGGCCTGGCAACAGGTTTTACCACAGGATACAGGACGGTACCAGGGCCTGGCAACAGGTTTTACCACAGGATACAGGACGGTACCAGGGCCTGGCAACAGGTTTTACCACAGGATACAGGACGGTACCAGGGCCTGGCAACAGGTTTTACCACAGGATACAGGACGGTACCAGGGCCTGGCAACAGGTTTTACCACAGGATACAGGACGGTACCAGGGCCTGGCAACAGGTTTTACCACAGGATACAGGACGGTACCAGGGCCTGGCAACAGGTTTTACCACAGGATACAGGACGGTACCAGGGCCTGGCAACAGGTTTTACCACAGGATACAGGACGGTACCAGGGCCTGGCAACAGGTTTTACCACAGGATACAGGACGGTACCAGGGCCTGGCAACAGGTTTTACCACAGGATACAGGACGGTACCAGGGCCTGGCAACAGGTTTTACCACAGGATACAGGACGGTACCAGGGCCTGGCAACAGGTTTTACCACAGGATACAGGACGGTACCAGGGCCTGGCAACAGGTTTTACCACAGGATACAGGACGGTACCAGGGCCTGGCAACAGGTTTTACCACAGGATACAGGACGGTACCAGGGCCTGGCAACAGGTTTTACCACAGGATACAGGGACGGTACCAGGGCCTGGCAACAGGTTTTACCACAGGATACAGGACGGTACCAGGGCCTGGCAACAGGTTTTACCACAGGATACAGGACGGTACCAGGGCCTGGCAACAGGTTTTACCACAGGATACAGGACGGTACCAGGGCCTGGCAACAGGTTTTACTACAGGATACCTGAAGCTTTAGGGTGGCACCCTGTTCCCCATAGGGCTTTAGTCGAAAGTAGTGCACTATAATAATAATAATATGCCAATTAGCAGACGCTTTTATCCAAAGCGACTTACAGTCATGTGTGCATAAATTTTTACGTATGGGTGGTCCCGGGGATTGAACCCACTACCCTGGCGTTACAAGCGCCATGCTCTACCAATTGAGCTACAGAGGACCACACTATGTAGGGAATAGGGTGCAATTTGGGAGTCGGCCCCATATGTTTGGCCAGCCATCCTCTGAAGGTTTAAGGTATCTTAACAGTGGTTGTTTTTTTTCTCCTCCTCTCCTCAGGTATCGGTCGGATGCAGGCCAAGTCTCTGGGGAACCTGTCCAGTCCGAGCGGTGAGGACATCCCTTTGCCCCGTGGTTGGACGGTAGACTGGACCATCCGAGGCAGGAAGTACTACATCGACCACAACACCAACACCACCCACTGGTCCCACCCCCTGGAGAGAGAGGGTCTGCCCCCTGGCTGGGAGAAGGTGGAGTCGGCTGAGTTTGGGACTTACTACGTGGACCACATCAACAAGAGGGCGCAGTATAGACACCCCTGGGCTCCTAGGTGGGATTTTAGAGACAGACAGGCGGTGTAAGATGAAGTTAGGCGGTGTAAGATGAAGTTAGGCGGTGTAAGATGAAGTTAGGCGGTGTAAGATGAAGTTAGGCGGTGTAAGATGAAGTTAGGCGGTGTAAGATGAAGTTAGGCGGTGTAAGATGAAGAAGGGTGTAAGATGAAGTTAGGCGGTGTAAGATGAAGTTAGGCGGTGTAAGATGAAGAAGGGTGTAAGATGAAGTTAGGCGGTGTAAGATGAAGTTAGGCGGTGTAAGATGAAGATAGGCGGTGTAAGATGAAGTTAGGCGGTGTAAGATGAAGTTAGGCGGTGTAAGATGAAGTTAGGCGGTGTAAGATGAAGTTAAGGCGGTGTAAGATGAAGTTAGGCGGTGTAAGATGAAGATAGGCGTGTAAGATGAAGAAGCGTGTAAGATGAAGTTAGGCGGTGTAAGATGAAGTTAGGCGGTGTAAGATGAAGTTAGGCGGTGTAAGATGAAGTTAGGCGGTGTAAGATGAAGTTAGGCGGTGTAAGATGAAGTTAGGCGGTGTAAGATGAAGTTAGGCGGTGTAAGATGAAGTTAGGCGGTGTAAGATGAAGTTAGGCGGTGTAAGATGAAGTTAGGCGGTGTAAGATGAAGTTAGGCGGTGTAAGATGAAGTTAGGCGGTGTAAGATGAAGTTAGGCGGTGTAAGATGAAGTTAGGCGGTGTAAGATGAAGAAGTCGGTGTAAGATGAAGTTAGGCGGTGTAAGATGAAGTTAGGCGGTGTAAGATGAAGTTAAGGGCGGTGTAAGATGAAGTTAGGCGGTGTAAGATGAAGTTAGGCGGTGTAAGATGAAGTAAGGCGTGTAAGATGAAGATAGGCGGTGTAAGATGAAGTTAGGCGGTGTAAGATGAAGAAGCGGTGTAAGATGAAGTTAGGCGGTGTAAGATGAAGTTAGGCGGTGTAAGATGAAGTTAGGCGGTGTAAGATGAAGTTAGGCGGTGTAAGATGAAGTTAGGCGGTGTAAGATGAAGTTACCCTTAGACGCTGATTTTGGGTCAGTTTGGCATGTTCGCCACTAATGGTGAAGGTTAGGATTGGAGGAGGGGACGCCTAACCTAGATCTGTACCTAGGGGAAACTCTGACGCGCGCACACATCTTGGTATTGTCTTTTATTAATTTTTGATTTTTATGAGAATCTGTTAAAAACAATCATTTTAATTCTGATATTTTAACTTGACTCCTAGCCTCTGCCAATACTAAGCTGAACAAATATATAAAACGCAACATGTGAAGTGTTGGTCCCATGTTTCATGAGCTGAACTAAAAGATCCCAGAAGTTTTCCATACGCAATAAAAGTTTATTTCTCTCAAATGTATGGCCCTGTTAGTGTATGGCCCTGTTAGTGTATGGCCCTGTTAGTGAGCATTTCTCCTTTGCCAAGATAATCCATCCACCTGACAGGTGTGGCATATCAAGAAGCTGATTAAACAGCATGATCATTACACAGGTGCACCTTGTGCTGGAGACAAAAGGTCACACACTCTAAAATGTGCAGTTTTGTCAAACAACACAATGCCAAAGATGTCTCAAGTTTTGAGGGGAGCGTGCAATTGGCATGCTGACTGCAGGAATGTCCACCAGAGCTGTTGCCAGAGAATTGAATGTTAATTTCTCTACCATAAGCCGCCTCCAACGTTGTTTTAGAGAATTTGGCAGTACGTTCAACTGGCCTCGCAACCGCAGACCACGTGTAACCACGCCAGCCCAGGACCTCCACATTCGGCTTCTTCACCTGCGGGGTCGTCTGAGACCAGCCACCCGGACAGTTGATTAAACTATGGGTTTGCACAACCGAAGAATTTCTGCACAAACTGTCAGAAACCGTCTCAGGGAAGCTCATCTGCGTGCTCGTCATCCTCACCAGGGTCTTGACCTGACTACAGTTCGGCCTCATAACCGGCATCAGTGGGCAAATGCTCCCCTTCGATGGCCACTAGCACGCTGGAGAAGTGTGTTCTTCACGGATGAATCCCGGTTTCAACTGTACCGGGCAGATGGCTTGGTGTGGGCGAGCGGTTTTCTGATGTCAACGTTGTGAACAGAGTGCCCCATGGTGGTGGTGGGGTTATGGTACGGGCAGGCCTGGGCCACGGACATGAAACAAAATAGATTTTTATTGATTGGCAATTTGAACGCACAGAGATACCGTGACGAGATCCTGAGGCCCATTGTCGTGCCATTCATCCGCCACCATCACCTCATGTTTCAGCATGATAATGCACGGCCCCATGTCGCAAGGATCTGTACACAATTCCTGGAAGCTGAAAATGTCCCAGGCCTTCATACTCACCAGACACATCACCCATTTGAGCTCTGGATTGACGTGTACGACGGCGTGTTCCGGTTCCCGCCAATATCCAGCAACTTCACACAGCCATTGAAGAGGAGTGGGACAACATTCCACAGGCCACAATCAACAGCCCGATCAACTCTATGCGGAGATGTGTCGCGCTGCATGAGGCAAATGGTGGTCACACCAGATACTGACTGGTTTTCTGATCCACGCCCCTACCTTTTTTTTTTTAAAGGTATATGTGACCAACCGATGCATAACTGTATTCCCAGTCATGTGAAATCCATAGATTAGGGCCTAATTCATTTAATGACTGATTTCCTTATATGAACTGTAACTCAGTCAAATCTTTGAAATTGCTGCATGTTGCATTTTGATATTTTTCTTCAGTGTAACGATCTAACCCACTCTTCCTATTCCAGTGCTCCTCCCACTCTAGTTGTACACACACACACAATGGATTTGTAGTCCTTTTTAAAAAGGGATATTTTTAAAAAGGATATATATTTTTATTTTAACTTTTCTTCCATTTCCAGCGTGCCCCGTTATGACCAGCCCCCTCCCCTGCCCCCGCCGGTTGTATACCAGCCTCGCCCAGCAGAGAGGAACCATCCAGTGCTGGTGCCAGCCAACCCATACCACACTGCAGAGATCCCAGACTGGCTACAGGTGTATGCCCGCGCCCCGCTCAGGTGAGTAGAGCGTACCTGGCGTTCCTCCGGATACTGGCTCATAGTTTCAGAGGTTTTCATTGATTAAACATAATGTACAAAAAGGTAACCAGTACTGGAGACACCTTGCCGTTTTGGAGACGGCGTGGCGTTTCTAGTGAAGAGATTTGCAATGGCTAATTAACGGTAAATAAAATAAAATAAATAAATAGGTCATTTAGCAGACGCTCTTATCCAGAGCGACTTACAGGAGCAATTAGGGTTAAGTGCCTTGCTCAAGGGCACATCGACAGATTTTTCACCTAGTCGGCTCGGGGATTAGAACCAGCGACCTTTCGGTTACTGGCACAACGCTCTTAACCACTAAGCTACCTCAGCCAAGATGCTAAGCTAGCCAGCTAAAATAGTTTACAGATCTACACTATTTTTTTTGCTAGCTACACTAGCTCTGCAGTGTCTCCAGAAATGGCGAGGTGTCTCCAGGTTTGTTTATATCTGACCCCTCCTGCTCCAGGTATGACCACATCCTGAAATGGGATCTGTTCCAGCTGGTGGATCTGGACACGTACCAGGGCATGCTGAAGCTGCTCTTCATGAAGGAGCTGGAGCGCATCGTCAAGTCCTACGAGGCCTACCGCCAGGCCCTGCTCTCTGAGGTGGACCACAGGAAACCGAGGCAGCAGTGGTCCGCCTCAGGCCCAGCAGCAGCCGGGCTAGTACTTCACAGGGAACATGTGAACTGATTTTAATACGACCCTGAACTGACTGGACTGGACTGGACAGCGGAATGGCGCCAGTGGCTAGCTGGACCCCGGTACTTCAAGGATTCTCATTCTACACTGTTCATATGAAGTTCAGTCTGAACCATTGTCCGCCCCCGAGGCTGCTACATTCTAGCGCTCCACCCCTCTGAGGTTTCTATGGTAAGGGATCTCTGCCCTCAGGTTACTACAGTAAGAAGCTCCACCCCGCTGAGATTTCTACAACAAGGAACTCCGCCCCTTTTGAGGTTTCTGTCCCGCCCCCCAGTAGGTTACGGTTGGTCAGGGTTCATCTCTTTGTGATTGACCTCCTTATTGCCGCCGCCGGCCTCTTCACCAAACATCCGTTGATCCCAATATATCAGCCAAATGTCCAGATGCTGCACGCATCATGTGGCTATGCAGGCCTCCCCCCCGAATGTCCATAAGTGACTATAAGATTACAGATTGTGCCTTTTCATCACAGGAGCGGCACTTGTACTCTGCCTGTTATATTGATTATCTGCCTGTTGTATTGATTATCTGCCTGTTATATTGATTATCTGCCTGTTATATTGATTGCTACTCAGTCACTTTTTTTCCAGTTTGGGAGAGGAGGACCGGCAGCTTCACCTTATGAACTCGTGTTTCCAGATTAATTCTGCTCCATAAATGTTTTTATAATCGTTGTACATAATTGTATTTCTTTGTTAGCATTTGTAGCCCGCCCCTAAAACCAGATTTTATTTTAACAATAAAAAAATTTTTTTAAACTTCTTTCTTTTTATAAGACAATCCTCCAAAACATGTAATTGTCTTGCACAAGAATTTTAGTTTTGATATGGAAAATGTCTTTATTTTAAAGACCTGAAACTGTAGGATAAAGCATCACATTTGATGCATTCATTTGAGCGACTCGTGGCTCTGTGCATCACTACATCAGGAATATCCTTTATTCTAATCTGTGTAAAAAAAACGTTGGACCCTGGTCAAAATAAGTGCCCAATCTAGGGGACAGGGTGGCATTTGGGACACTTTATAAATATATATACAGTGCATTAGGAAAGTATTCAGACCTCTTGACTTTCCACATTTTGTTACGTTACAGCCTTATTCTAAAATGGGTTAAATAGTTTTTTCCCCCTCATCAATCTACACACAATACCCCATTATGACAAAGCAAAAACAGGTTATCTAGAAATGTTTGCAAATTTATTTAAAAAAAACATATAAAACTGAAATATCACATTTACACAAATATTCAGACCCTTTACTCAGTACTTTGTTGGTCACTCAAGGACATTCAGAGACTTGTCCCGAAGCCACTCCTGCGTTGTCTTGGCTGTGTGCTTAGGGTCGTTGTCCTGTTGGAAGGTGATTGCTCCGTTTGGCCGGGCTGCCAGCTCTAGGAAGAGTCTTGGTGGTTCCAAACTTCTTCCATTTAAGAATGATGGAGGCCACTGTGTTCTTGGGGACCTTCAATGCTGAATACATTTTTTGGTCCCCTTCCCCAGATCTGTGCCCCGACACAATCCTGAATCGGAGCTCTACGGACAATTCCTTTGACCTCATGGCTTGGTTTTTGCTCTGACATGCACTGTCAACTGTGGGACCTTATATAGACAGGTGTGTGGCTTTCCAAATCATGTCCAATCAATTGAATTTACCACAGGTGGACTCCAATCAAGTTGTAGAAACATCTGAAGGATGATCAATGGAAACAGGATGCACCTGATCTCAATTTCGAGTCTCACAGCAAATGGTCTGAATACTTATGTAAATAAGATATTTCTGTTTTTTATTTTTAATACATTTGCAAACATTTCTAAAAACCGGTTTTCACTTTGTCATTATGGGATGTTGTGTGTAGATTGAGAAAGAAACACATTTATTCAATCAGTTTTAGAATAAGACTGTAACTTAACAAAAGGTGGAAAAAGTGAAGGGGTCTGAATACTTTCTGAATGCCCTGTATATCACTAATGGTTCAGATGCCTTATCTTTGCCAAACAACAACTGAAGTGCACGTTCCTCTGTTTGTAGATGGACTCCGGCTACGTCCCAAATTACACCCTATTCCCTATGTAGTGCACTATCTAGTGAATAGGGTGTCATTTGGGATGCAGCCTCAGATAACTGGTTATTTTCTTGATGTGGATTTTGTAATGCCTTATTTTTAATGGACTGAAATTGATATCGTCTCAGCTCTGTTTTGGGTGTGACCGTAGCTACTAAGCTACAGTGAGGGGAAAAAAATATTTGATCCCCTGCCGATTTTGTACGTTTGCCCACTGACAAAGAAATGATCAGTCTATAATTTTAATGGGAGGTTTATTTGTAAAGTGAGAGACAGAATAACAACAAAAAAAATCCAGAAAAACGCATGTCAAAAATGTTATAAATTGATTTGCATTTTAATGAGGGAAATAAGTATTTGACCCCCTCTCAATCAGAAAGATTTCTGGCTCCCAGGTGTCTTTTATACAGGTAACGAGCTGAGATTAGGAGCACACTCTTAAAGGGAGTGCTCCTAATCTCAGCTCGTTACCTGTATAAAAGACACCTGTCCACAGAAGCAATCAATCAATCAGATTCCAAACTCTCCACCATGGCCAAGACCAAAGAGCTCCCAAGGATGTCAGGGACAAGATTGTAGACCTACACAAGGCTGGAATGGGCTACAAGACCATCGCCAAGCAGCTTGGTGAGAAGGTGACAACAGTTGGTGCGATTATTCGCAAATGGAAGAAACACAAAAGACCTGTCAATCTCCCTCTGCCTGGGGCTCCATGCAAGATCTCACCTCGTGGAGTTGCAATGATCATGAGAACGGTGAGGAATCAGCCCAGAACTACATGGGAGGATCTTGTCAATGATCTCAAGGCAGCTGGGACCATAGTCACCAAGAAATCAATTTGTAATACACCACGCCGTGAAGGACTGAAATCCTACAGCGCCCGCAAGATCCCCCTGCTCAAGAAAGCACATATACAGGGCCGTGAACATCTGAATGATTCAGAGGAGAACTGGGTGAAAGTGTTGTGGTCAGATGAGACCAAAATCGAGCTCTTTGGCATCAACTCAACTCGCCGTGTTTGGAGGAGGAGGAATGCTGCCGATGACCCCAAGAACACCATCCCCACCGTCAAACATGGAGGTGGAAACATTATGCTTTGGGGGAGTTTTTCTGCTAAGGGGACAGGACAACTTCACCGCATCAAAGGGACGATGGACGGGGCCATGTACCGTCAAATCTTGGGTGAGAACCTCCTTCCCTCAGCCAGGGCATTGAAAATGGGTCGTGGATGGGTATTCCAGCATGACAATGACCCAAAACACATGGCCAAGGCAACAAAGGAGTGGCTCAAGAAGAAGCACATTAAGGTCCTGGAGTGGCCTAGCCAGTCTCCAGACCTTAATCCCATAGAAAATCTGTGGAGGGAGCTGAAGGTTCGAGTTGCCAAACGTCAGCCTCAAAACCTTAATGACTTGGAGAAGATCTGCAAAGAGGAGTGGAACAAAATCCCTCCTGAGATGTTTGCAAACCTGGTGGCCAACTACAAGAAACGTCTGACCTCTGTGATTGCCAACAAGGGTTTTGTCACCAAGTACTAAGTCATGTTTTGCAGAGGGGTCAAATACTTATTTCCCTCATTAAAATGCAAATCACTTTATAACATTTTTGACATGCGTTTTTTCTGGATTTATTTGTTGTTATTCTGTCTCTCACTGTTCAAATAAACCTACCATTAAAATTATAGACTGATCATGTCTTTGTCAGTGGGCAAACGTACAAAATCAGCAGGGGATCAAATACTTTTTTCCCCTCACTGTATGTAAGATACAGCTAGCTACAACCCATCTGGTCCTCTGTAGCTCAGCTGGTAGAGCACGGCGCTTGTAACGCCAGGGTAGTGGGTTCGATCCCCGGGACCACCCCATACGTAAAAATGTATGCGCACATGACTGTAAGTCGCTTTGGATAAAAGCGTCTGCTAAATGGCATATTATTATTATTATTATTAACCCATCTGTTCAGAATGATGTCATCATACAGCTGGTATTTAACCTCATGGAGTGGAGATGCAGGACAAACACTAAGTCTGCTGTGAAGAAAAAAGATAAGGTTTTCTCAAGCCTGTTTGGATGCCTGTTGGGAAGCCTGTTGGGATGCCTGTTGGGATGCCTGTTGGGATGCCTGTTGGGATGCCTGTTGGGAAGCCTGTTGGGAAGCCTGTTGTGAAGCCTGTTGGGATGCCTGTTGGGAAGCCTGTTGGGATGCCTGTTGGGATGCCTGTTGTGAAGCCTGTTGGGATGCCTGTTGGGAAGCCTGTTGGGATGCCTGTTGGGAAGCCTGTTGGGATGCCTGTTGTGAAGCCTGTTGGGATGCCTGTTGGGAAGCCTGTTGGGATGCCTGTTTGGATGCCTGTTGGGATGCCTGTTGGGATGCCTGTTGGGAAGCCTGTTGGGATGCCTGTTGGGAAGCCTGTTGGGATGCCTGTTTGGAAGCCTGTTTTCATTCAAAACCCCAAACCATGTAGCTACTCCTCAAACGACTCACACAAACCTCTTATTGGATGTAGTCACTCACTATTCTGTTCTTGTAAACTATCAATAAATAATTGAAGCCGGTTTGGAGATGATCCTGGTTTCATAGTTGTTTGTAACATCATTCTGCCAGATACACGTACTAAACCTGACCAACATCTATTAGTTTTTCACAAGTCAATACCTGGGTCGTGCTCGGTAACGTTTTGCAACGGAAAACTACAACGAGCATTTCTTATTGGACCGTTGCAGGTTGTAGTTCCTCTCCTTCCTGTTTCAATCATTTATTTTCAGTTTGGTGCCTGATGAACACGGCCCAGATGTGCAGCGGGACGTTTGACGTTCTCCTTTCAATATTCGGTCACTGTGTACATTGAAGCTCAAGATAACAGAGATGTTATGTTTTTTTCTTCTTCTCCCATTTAATTTTAAAAAATGATGACGATGCCTTGTAGTGAATGGTGATGTTACATTATACTGTAGTGTGGAAGACCATGAGGAAGAAACCACTTTGCCGCTGCTGTGTATTAGTCTGAGTGCACCCAAACGGCATCCTAATCCTATAGGGCAGGGCTTATGGGTCCTGGTCAAAAGTAGTGCACTATAAAGGGAATAGGGTGGTATTTGGGACTTGGCCCCTGGGCTTGCGTGTTCATGGCTCTCTCTGGGAGATTGTTACAGTACAAACCTCATTGGTCAGACCTTATAGACATCCTGCTTGACACGTAACCATAACAACAACCTTACAGGTTACATAAACAACTAAATTACCCCCCCAAAAAAAATAATAAAATAAAAATAAGCTGTTTATATTTTGCGGATGCAATAACTTTGATCGATGATCCTTCAACTGTAGTAATACACATGGATAGTTGTTTTATCATCAAATTTAACACAACGCAATCTACAAATGTAACAGTCCACCAAGCCCACTGACATATTGTTTGCAAACACGAAAAAGCGTTCCCAACAATAACACAACCACTGGGTTAACAAGTACAAGCTGTTTGGGAGACAGTTTGGCTTTTCAGAAGGGAACACTACACAGCAGAATCAAGGAGTTGGCCAGCTAACGCCTAAATATTCTGAAATAACTTAAAAGAAAAGCTTGAAATGGGCATGGTTTAATTGACCCAACAACCAAAAAACACATATATGTTTAGCTTTCTTAAATAATGAATCAGAAAATCGACAGTTATTTCTGGTTGTTTATCAAAGTATCCGGCTAACTCAATGATCCTGTGTTGTAGTATAATACTCTGGGGCGGCCTCCTTTACCATGCAGTAGTCCAGATAGATGGATGGATGGATGGACAGACGGACCATAGACGGATAGATCGATAGACACCTATGGTCATTGTCACAGTGGCATGATAATGACCATAGGAGTTGGCAAGACAGCACAAACTGATCTGGGACCAGCCTAGTAAGAAGGGGGGATATTTCTCAACCGGGCTTCCCAGATTAATGACCTGTACAGTACTTCTAGAACTCATTCTGAATGTTCCACTGCTATACCATTCAATGTGAACCAACAACAACCCAGCTAGCACATTTGGTTCCTTGGAAGTTGTGGGAACCTAAGTTTTTGGTTTCCCATTGGTTCTGGGAATGAGCCCATAAGTTTCATGACCTGTGAAACTGAACGTTTTTAAAATGTTCTGAGAACGGAAGTGACATTTTGCCTGTTCTGGGAACATACATTTTTATGGTGCAGGGAGGTTCTGAGAACGTTTTACTATGGTTCCCTGAAAGTTGTCCTGTTATTAACCTTGTGAGAACGGAAATTATAGGTTATTTGAAGGTAATTAAATAACGGTCTGAGAACATGTTTCAATAAGACTTTTAATAATACTTAGGTTAACTAGGGTGGCAGGTAGCTTAGTGGTTAAGAGCGTTATGCCAGTAACCGAAAGGTCGCTGGTTCAAATCCCCGAGCCGACTAGGTGAAAAAATATGTCGATGTGCCCTTGAGCAAGGCACTTCATCCTAATTGCTCTGGATAAGAGTGTCTGCTAAATGACTAAAATGTTAACTGTTTTAAACTCCAAGCACAGATAGGACACATGGAAATTAATTTGCTAATTATTGTGGCACGGCATCAGTGAGATTTGAACCTATGATTTTCTGTTTTCTATCCATGGAATTTGTCCACTGAGCCACCAGGATGGAGCTAGCATGCCAATTTTTTTTTAACTCATACAAAGCTGTTCATTTTAGTCTATTCAAACAGACCACATTTCAAAACAAACAATCACTCATTAAGATCAGGTGTGGCCAATTAGTGGGCGTGGCCAACACACCTGAACAAGATAGAGAGAGTTTTGTTGACACTGAGAACGGAATGTTTTTAAATAACATTCTTATAATGTACTGGGCCAATTGTGTGCCGCCCTGTGGGACTGCCGGTCACGACACAGCCTGGGATCGAACCCAGGTCTGTAGTGATGCCTCAAGCACTGCGATGCAGTGCCTTAGACCGCTGCGCCACTCAAATCAGATCAAAATCAAATCAAATGTTATTTGTCACATGCGTCGAATACAACAGGTTGAAGACCTTACAGTGAAATGCTTACTTACAAGCCCTTAACCAACAATGCAGTTTTAAGAAAAATAAGTGTTAAAATAGATAACAAAAAAATTAACATAACAAATAATTAAAGAGCAGCAGTAAAATAACAGTAGGGAGGCTATATACAGGGGGGTACCGGTGCAGAGTCAATGGGAAATAACAGTAGGGAGGCTATATACAGGGGGTACCGGTACAGAGTCAATGTGTGGGGGCACAGGTTAGTCGAGGTAATTGAGGAAATATGTAAATGTAGGTAGAGTTAAAGTGGCTATGCATAGATAATAAACAGAGAGTAGCAGCAGTGTATTAAGAGGGGGTGGGGGGGGACAATGCAAATAGTCATTTGAGTTGCCATTTGATTAGCTGTTCAGGAGTCTTATGGCTTGGGGGTAGAAGCTGTTAAGAAGCCTTTTGGACCTAGACTTAGCGCTCTGGTACCGCTTGCCGTGCGGTAGCAGAGAGAACAGTCTATGACTAGGGTGGCTGGAGTCTTTGACAATTTCTAGGGCCTTCCTCTGACACCGCCTGGTATAGAGGTCCTGGATGGCAGGAAGCTTGTCCCCAGTGATGTACTGGGCGGTACGCACTACCCTCTGTAGTGCCTTGCAGTCGAAGGCCGAGCAGTTGCTATACCAAGTGGTGATGCAACCAGTCAGTATGCTCTCTGGTGCAGCTGTAGAACTTTTTGAGGATCTGAGGACCCATGCCAAATCTTTTCAGTCTCCTGAGGGGGAATAGGCTTTGTCGTGCCCTCTTCACGACTGTCTTGGTGTGTTTGGAACATGATAGTTTGTTGGTGATGTGGACACCAAGGAACTTGAAGCTCTCAGCCTGCTCCACTACAGCCCCGTCGATGAGAATGGGGGCGTGTTCAGTCCTCTTTTTCCTGTAGTCCACAATCATCTCCTTTGTCTTGGTCACGTTGAGGGAGAGGTTGTTATCCTGGCACCACACTGCCTGGTCTCTGACCTCCTCCCTATCGGCTGTCTCATTGTTGTCGGTGATCAGGCCTACCACTGTTGTGTCGTCTGCAAACTTAATGATGGTGTTGGAGTCGTGCCTGGCCATGCAGTCATGGGTGAACAGGAAGTACAGGAGGGGATTGAGCACGCACCCCTGAGGGGCACTCGTGTTGAGGATCAGCATGGCAGATGTGGTGTTACCTACCCTTACCACCTGGGGGGGCCCGTAAGGAAGTCCAGGATCCAGTTGCAGAGGGAGGTGTTTAGTCCCAGGGTCCTTAGCTTAGTGATGAGCTTTGTGGGCATTATGGTGTTGAACGCTGAGCTGTAGTCAATGAATAGCATTCTAACGTAGGTGTTCCTTTTGTCCAGGTGGGAAAGGGCAGTGTGGAGTGCAATAGCGATTGCATCATCTGTGGATCTGTTGGGGCGGTATGCAAATTGAGTGGGTCTAGGGTTTCTGGGATAATGGTGTTGATGTGAGCCATGACCAGCCTTTCAAAGCACTTCATGGCTACAGATGTGAGTGCTACGTGTCGGTAGTCATTTAGGCAGGAGGTTACTTTGAACGTTACTAATGTTTTATTGTGTTTTTTGTGGAACGTTTTCTTAATGTTCTGAGAACATGACTTTAAATAGGACCATGCTGAAGTACTGAAATTCCTGCAGAAGAACGTTGTTTCTTAACGTTCTCTGAACGTATTGAGAACATAGAACCATGAGGAAACCTGTAGAAAATGTTATGCTGATGTAATGAAATTCCCACATAGGAAACATATGGTTCTCGGAACGTTATGTGCTAGCTGGATATCCTGCACCATTCCCAGAACACTGTGGGAAGGTTTTATGCTAAATAACCATAGGACAAGACAATGAGGTTCTCACCAAGCTCTAAGAAACGTATTGTTCTCAGAACATTATGTGCTAGCTGGGATGGTTCTCAGAACGTTATGTGCTAGCTGGGATGGTTCTCAGAACGTTATGTGCTAGCTGGGATGGTTCTCAGAACGTTATGTGCTAGCTGGGATGGTTCTCAGAACGTTATGTGCTAGCTGGGATGGTTCTCAGAACGTTATGTGCTAGCTGGGATGGTTCTCAGAATGTTATGTGCTAGCTGGGATGGTTCTCAGAACGTTATGTGCTAGCTGGGATGGTTCTCAGAACGTTATGTGCTAGCTGGGATGGTTCTCAGAACGTTATGTGCTAGCTGGGATGGTTCTCAGAACGTTATGTGCTAGCTGGGAATGGTCTCACTCTTCTTTCTGTAGAATGGACTAACATCTATTTCCCCCAGCCCTCACTATCTACTAACATCTATCCCCCCATCCCTCACTATCTACTAACATCTATTCCCCATCCCTCACTATCTACTAACATATATTCCCCCATCCCTCACTATCTACTAACATCTATTCCCCATCCCTCACTATCTACTAACATCTATTCCCCATCCCTCACTATCTACTAACATCTATTCCCCCAGCCCTCACTATCTACTAACATCTATTCCCCCAGCCCTCACTATCTACTAACATCTATTTCCCCAGCCCTCACTATCTACTAACATCTATTTCCCCAGCCCTCACTATCTACTAACATCTATTCCCCCAGCCCTCACTATCTACTAACATCTATTCCCCCATCCCTCACTATCTACTAACATCTATTCCCCCAGCCCTCACTATCAACTAACATCTATTCCCCCCATCTCTCACTATCTACTAACATCTATTCCCCCAGCCCTCACTATCTACTAACATCTATTCCCCCCATCTCTCACTATCTACTAACATCTATTCCCCAGCCCTCACTATCTACTAACATCTATCCCCCCATCCCTCACTATCTACTAACATCTATTCCCCATCCCTCACTATCTACTAACATCTATCCCCCCATCCCTCACTATCTACTAACATCTATTCCCCATCCCTCACTATCTACTAACATCTATCCCCCCATCCCTCACTATCTACTAACATCTATTTCCCCCAGCCCTCACTATCTACTAACATCTATTCCCCCATCCCTCACTATCTACTAACATCTATTCCCCATCCCTCACTATCTACTAACATCTATTCCCCCAGCCCTCACTATCTACTAACATCTATTCCCCATCCCTCACTATCTACTAACATCTATTCCCCCAGCCCTCACTATCTACTAACATCTATTCCCCCAGCCCTCACTATCTACTAACATCTATTCCCCATCCCTCACTATCTACTAACATCTATTCCCCATCCCTCACTATCTACTAACATCTATTCCCCATCCCTCACTATCTACTAACATCTATTTCCCCCAGCCCTCACTATCTACTAACATCTATTTCCCCAGCCTTCACTATCTACTAACATCTATTTCCCCCAGCCCTCACTATCTACTAACATCTATTTCCCCCAGCCCTCACTATCTACTAACATCTATTCCCCATCCCTCACTATCTACTAACATCTATTTCCCCATCCCTCACTATCTACTAACATCTATTCCCCATCCCTCACTATCTACTAACATCTATTTCCCCCAGCCTTCACTATCACCCACGTGTTTCCCAAAGGCCACGCCAGTTTAAAAGATCATCATTTCTGTTTCGAAGTGCATTTATTTACCAAACTGTGCAAGAAGCAGACTAGTACGAAGTGAAAGAGATAAATATAATATAGTCAACTGTAGTGAAACTGTTTATAATGTTCTACATTTCTCGGTCTACCTCTACCCAGCCAGCCCATCACAAACTACTCACCGGTCCAATGACTTACTCTTGATCTCGTCCCCGGCAGTCTAAATGTGTAAATTCTGTTCCAGTCTAAATGTGTAAATTCTGTTCCAGTCTAAATGTGTAAATTCTGTTCCAGTCTAAATGTGTAAATTCTGTTCCAGTCTAAATGTGTGACCATAGAGATACCATAGGCTATATCGGCCCGATTCAGAGAACATGGACTTAAGTCAGCATAAAAATTAAAAAAATTTTAATCCATGTTAAGTCAACTTATCTCAAGTCTGAATAGGGCCCTATTTGATTATATTTCATTCTGTGTGTATGACACAGACTAACGGAGCACAGGCAGCTCACCTCACCTCACCTCCCCTCACCTCCCCACCTCCCCTCACCTCCCTCCCCTCCCCTCACCTCCCTCCTCCCCTCACCTCCCTCCCCCACCTCACCTCCCCTCCCCTCCCCTCCCCTCACCTCCCCTCACCTCCCCTCCCCTCACCTCCCCCTCCCCTCCCCTCCCCTCCCCTCACCTCCCCTCACCTCCCCTCCCCTCACCTCACCTCCCCTCCCCTCCCCTCACCTCCCCTCACCTCACCTCCCCAAACCAAAACATGTGTGAGGGGTTGATTTTATAGACCATAGAGAATGGATGATTGTGTTTTGCCCAACAAGTGGCATCATTATGTAGTAGGTATGAGAGTGCTGTTATAGCTCTATGAAACTGTAGCTGCATGATATTGGCACACAGTCCCTATATTACAAAAACAAAACAAACAAAGTGCCAGGACAAGTACAAGCCCTAAAGATGTGAAATGTTAAGAAATATACCGTTACTCAAGATAAGCTTGGGAGAGCCTAAAAGGGTAGACACTGACGATTTACCATGCTGACAAAAATATGTATATTTAAACAAAGACTTCGCATGCATCCCAAATGGCACCCTACTCCCTACAAATGGCACCCTACTCCCTACAAATGGCACCCTACTCCCTACAAATGGCACCCTACTCCCTACAAATGGCACCCTACTCCCTACAAATGGCACCCTACTCCCTACAAATGGCACCCTACTCCCTACAAAGCACACTACCTTTAACCAGAGCACTATGGACATAGCACATGACCTTTAACCAGAGCACTATGGACATAGCACATGACCTTTAACCAGAGCACTATGGACATAGCACATGACCTTTAACCAGAGCACTATGGACCCTGGGAAAAAAAAAAAAAAAAAACTTAAAGAAACTTAACCTGATAAAACATGAAAATCAATATACAGTACCAGTCAAAAGTTTGGACACACCTACTCATTCAAGGGTTTTTCTTTATTTTTTTTACTATTTTCTACGTTGTAGAATAATAGTGAAGACATCAAAACTATGAAATAACACATATGGAATCATGTAGTAAGTTAATTTGTGGAATTTCTTTCCTTCTTAATGCGTTTGAGCCAATCAGTTGTGTTGTGACAAGGTAGGGGTGGTATACAGAAGATAGCCCTATTTGGTAAAAGACCAAGTCCATATTATGGCAAGAACAGCTCAAATAAGCAAAGAGAAATGACAGTCCATCATTAGTTTAGGACATGAAGGTCAGTCAAAAATGTCAAGAACTTTAAAAGTTTCATCAAGCGCTGTGATGAAACTGGCTCTCATGAGGACCGCCACAGGAAAGGAAGACCC
Source organism: Coregonus clupeaformis (assembly GCF_020615455.1). Classification (NCBI taxonomy): domain Eukaryota; kingdom Metazoa; phylum Chordata; class Actinopteri; order Salmoniformes; family Salmonidae; genus Coregonus; species Coregonus clupeaformis. Next base: position 19,024,324 of record NC_059216.1, on the reverse strand, counting down.
AGGGTAACCTCTGCGTGAATCAGGCCTTCGTGGTCGAATTGCTGCAAAGAAACCACTACTAAAGGACACCAATACGGCGAAGAGACTTGCTTGGGCCAAGAAACACGAGCAATGGACATTAGACCGGTGGAAATCTGTCCTTTGGTCTGATGAGTCCAAATTTGAGATTTTTGGTTCCAACCGCTGGGTCTTTATGAGACACAGAGTAGGTGAACGGAGGAGGAGGTGTGATGGTGTGGGGGTGCTTTGCTGGTGACACTGTGATTTATTTAGAATTCAAGGCACACTTAACCAGCATGGCTACCACAGCATTCTGCAGCGATACGTCATCCCATCTAGTTTGGGCTTAGTGGGACTATCATTTGTTTTTCAACAGGACAATGACCCAAAACATACCTCCAGGCTGTGTAAGGGCTATTTTACCAAGAAGGAGAGTGATGGAGTGCTGCATCAGATGACCTGGCCTCCACAATCCCCTGACCTCAACCCAATTGAGATGGTTTGGGATGAGTCGGACGGCAGAGTGAAGGAAAAGCAGCCAACAAGTGCTCAGCATATGTGGGAACTCCTTCAAGACGGTTGGAAAAGCATTCCTTATGAAGCTGGTTGAGAGAATGCCAAGAGTGTGCAAAGCTGTCATCAAGGCAAAGGGTGGCTACTTTGAAGAATATGAAATATATAATATATTTTGATTTATTTAATGCTTTTTTGGTTACTACATGATTCCATATGTGTTATTTCATAGTTTTGATGTCTTCACTATTATTCTACAATGTAGAAAATAGTAAAAAATTAAATAAAATAAAAACCTTGAATGAGTAGGTCTGTCCAAACTTTTGACTGGTACTGTACCATTGACCACCATTCTGTTATAGGTCAGAGGTCAACTTGATTTAAACCTCTCCTCAATGGCATACTCAGGTAAACTCGTATTCGTGAAAATCAGAAGCATTGTCTTCCGACAGATGACATTCTGAGGCGATGGCGTTGCCATGAACTATCAGTGCTGACGGCCGTCATGCTGTCTCACCTAACACAATGATATCAGCAGATAACTGTAACTTACTGTACCTCTCAGGCCAAACAAATTGCTGATAGGAATTTGCGTGTGTAGTGTGATCTGTACACCTCCTTGCCTGCTGTTCTGCGTGTATTTACAGATGTCTAACTTACAGACAGACAGAAAAGGTTGAATGTGGTTTGTGAAAGACAATGATATGTGAAATACCCATTGTTTTGAAGGCAACAGACCAGGCAACCCAGTTCAAAGGGAAATTCTGCCACTACCTCTGGGACATTACATTGTCCACATTTAGATTTAAAATAGTGAACGCTTCACTGGACTGTTCCAGCCAACACCATAGTAAAAGAGTGTCCAGCGGGTGAGGATGCCTCTTCCTCCCCCCCCCCCCCCCTCTATCCATCATGTCAGTTAAGAGGTACCCAGCAGTCCCTGCTGTGCTCTGGCCAATCAGGTCGCCAGGTCAGTTCCTCTTCCTGGTGGGTTCCTCAGGGGTCTCGCTCCCCTCTACGGGAGCCTGGGGGCCAGGGAACGCATGGTGGTACAGGTGCCTGTGACTGGCTGCAGCGGTATACAGCTTATATAGAGCCTGGAAAGGAGAATAGGAGAGGAGAAGAGAAGAGAATACAGGAGGAAGAGTAGATAAGAGAAGAGAAGAGAAGAGAATACAGGAGGTAGAGGAGAGGAGAGGAGAGGAGAGGAGAGGAGAGGAGAGGAGAGGAGAGGAGAGGAGAGGAGGGGAGGAGAGGAGAGGAGAGGAGAGCAGGGAAGAAGAGGGGAGGGGAGGAGAGGAGAGAGGGGTCGTCACTATCTGGCTAAAGAAGAGGGGGGAATTCTACAAATTAACCATTGTCAGAATGCTAAAGTTCATTGGTTTCAAATGTGCAATATGGCGAGATACAGAAAGGGTACATCCTAGGTCAAATTTAGACTTATACAGAGCCTGAACAACAGGAGAGAGAGAGGGTGCATTTGGGACTTTAACCATTATTGGAATGCTCAAGATAGACAGGAAAACATACAGTAGGCTTATACTGACAACTCCTCCCCCAGTGCACTTACCTCATTTGTGCTTCCCTGTTGCAAAACATGGAGCGAAACAAAAAGACACAGTCTTAGACAAATAATACAAATATCAAATGTAATATAAATATGAACATGTTATAAATATTTGTTTCCTTCAGCTCAAACTCTAAAAGCTATACATTGTGATCATTTCCAGACGTTGTATTGTTCGACACAGTCATATGTGTGTATGTCGCCACCTAGTGGTTTGGATGCTCTATAAAGTCTTTATACTCTTGGTCAGGGGTCTTTTCTAGCATGAGAGCTACTTTGAAAAAGATGTAACGTCGCGAGCTACTCATTTTTTTTCTAGCTTTCAAATAGGCCCATTCTTCTCCTCTCCCCTGCAACTCTTCCCCGGGTCCTTAGTGTACGAGAGAAAGTGGTGCACTATGTGTTCTGTCAATAGACCTGGTCAAATAATGGTTCATTAACAACTCTAAGGGGGGGGGCCCTATAAAATGAGTGATCCTTTCCACAAATTATGTTTTATATTTTCCCAAATTGTTTTCTCTCCGTTTAATTTTTCCTGACTTTAGATGTTTTTGTTTTCCATTCTCAAAATTACATAGGGAAACAACAAAATGGGATGTTCTGTGTAATTCCCCGTTAATTGTGCATCTGGCCCTTTAATTGCGTATCTGGCCCATTAATTGCGTATCTGGCCCTTTAATTGTGCATCTGGCCCTTTAATTGTGCATCTGGCCCTTTAATTGCGCATCTGGCCCTTTAATTGTGCATCTGGCCCTTTAATTGCATATCTGGCCCTTTAATTGCGTATCTGGCCCTTTAATTGTGCATCTGGCCCTTTAATAGCGCATCTGGCCCTTTAATTGCACAGCTAGTGAGTGAGGAATGTGCCAGTCCAGTGATGGTTCTGTACTGCTGCTGCTCATTCCATGGAAAAGTTTGCAAATAAAAATATAATAGATACTTCTGCCAGGTAAACCTACTTTGCAGTCAACATTTAATTGAGAAGGTGTTGGGGGAAGTATTTCTGTCAACCCACAAGACGGTTATCACATCAACTGGCTACACACTGAGAGATAGACAAACGCCTGCACCACACAGACAGAGAGGGGCAATATTGCTGGAAATTAATTGGCAGATATTGTGTTAGGTTTGGCTTTTTTAAGCCAATAGTGGCTACCCAGGGGTGGGACAATGTCAATGTTGCTGTAGTAACTTGACAAGGAATGCCCACACGCATTTCAATATTACTTTCCTTTACTTTCAACTTAAGAAATAAAAAGGTGTACAGCCATGTACAAACGGTACAGCAAAACGATACAGCCCACGCAACATGTGGTAGAGTCGCATTGTACAGATCCGACTCTGGGTGATGACATCATCAAAGGGAAAAGGTCACGGTCAATGCCAATGCCAATAATAACCATGCACACATGAATATTAATCATACTATACTGCAGGTATGTACAATCCATATTCAATGTAATTGTTTATATATAGTGTCCACACTATAACAGTTGCGTTGATTAGATGGTAGCTGGGAGCTTGCAGTGTCCGATACTTGTGAGATTTGTTTTGACAGTTTGCGGCGGAACACGTGATGTCCTTTCAGAATTGTTTGGCGAGCTACTCATAGGTAGTCTGCCAGCTACTGGTAGCTATCTACCCGTTGGAGACCCCTGGTCTAGGTAAAACTGGGGTATTCCTTTGCCCTGAGACATGGCTGGGCACCTCTTTGGAGTCTACGGCCATGTCCCAGGGAAAGGTTTCCCTGTGGTCTAGGAGTCCTTTAACCCTATCTGTCCCGAGACCCCAGCAGAAAATCAGCTTTTCATTTATCTGACTTTCATTTATCTGCAAGTCCAGCCCTTTTATTTAGCCTCACAATTAAGTGTTTTACCATTTTCTTTCCAGGACAAACAGGGCTACAAGTAGAACAATTTCACATAAAAAGAGTTGCATTCATGAGTCAATAAAATAAAATAAGGTCCGCCAAAGCAAAAACCTGATAAAAATGAATTTATATGAATGCTGTAAGTACAGAAATTGTTTGCTCACTGGGAAGTGAATGTCCAACTAGTCAGTGACCACTGTGGGGAGTTTGTGACAGCAACTATGTGAGCTTATTACAGTATTATAGACACTAGGATCTTCTATGTAGAAGAAGCCTTTACCTTCTAACGACTCAGTATTATAGACACTATGTCCTGGGATTTCCTATGATCTTCTATGTAGAAGAAGCCCTTACCTTCTAACGACTCAGTATTATAGACACTATGTCCTGGGATTTACTATGATCTTCTATGTAGAAGAACCCTTTACCTTCTAACGACTCTTGTGTAGCCTGTGAGTGTCATAGAAAGCTTATAATCATTTGTAGCTCAAACCATTCAGATGTTTCTGCAAAAAGACCAGGCCCCCTCGAGCCCTTTCGGGCGTCCTGCCCTTGTCTCACAAAACCGCTCTAGCTCAGCCGCCATTAAATCACACAGACTAATGGTTGGTATCTACGGATGCAGAATAAATATATATACGAATCCAAATGGTACAACCCAAACAAATAATGTTTAAAAGTGGTTAGAAATCCAAAATGCACCGCCGTTATAGTGGGACTCATTGGGTTAAGGTGCTACATCTATGAGATAACGTTGTAGAGTACATGGTCAGAAATAACATTCTGGGTCGACTCAATAGGAGGTGAAGTGAGTTGACAATGTCCTAAAATGGCCACCTTATCCATTGGTGCAGATCTTGGATCAGCTTTCTTTCCCCCAATCGTAACTTTAACCATTAGGGGGGAATTCTAAACTGACCCAAGGTCAGCGTCTAGGCGCAAATTCACGCTACTCATCCTGGCCATATATAAAGTAGGTTCTGGGGACTTACCTGGTCCCAGAGGGCTCCAGCCACCTGGTCGATGACCTGGCCCAGCTCTCGGTACTCCCCAGAGTAGCGGATGTAGGCCCAGGTACACAGGGTGATCAGCGCCAGGCCCAGAATCATATTACACACGCTGGCGATGATGTCCACCCCCACGAAGCCCGTGATGCCCGCCACCACGTACATGATGAAGATGACCACGAACAGCGTGGCCGGGGTACGTGCGGCGTGGAAGATGTTCTTGGAGTCGTTGTGCTTGATGTACTGGACGAACACCTCGTCCACCTAGAACAGGGTTGGTTATGTTTAGGGTTGCAAAATTCTAGTAAATTTCCAGGGAATATGCAGGATTTCTGGAAAACCTGGGAATTCTGGGAAAGCAACCTTAGTTAAGGTGATTGGTTCCACTTCCCAACTAGCACATTTGGTTCCTTGGAAGTTCTGGGAACATAAGTTTTTTTGGTTTCCAATTGGTTCCGGGAACGAAGCCATACGTTTCCTGACCGGTAAAACTGAATATTTTTTAAACATCCTGAGAACGGTAGTGAAAATTTAGCCTGTTCTGTGAACGTACATTTTTAGGTTGCAGAGAGGTTCTGAGAACGTTTTACTATGGTTCCCTGAAAGTTTTCCTGGGAGGTTGTATTAATGTTCTGAGAATGGAAATGAAAAGGTTATTTGAAGATATTAAAAGTTCTCAGAACATTATTTAACTAACACTGCTAGCGTAGGTTAACTGATTTAAACTCCAAGCACAGATAAAACATTAAAACACATTTATTATTGTGGCGCGGCGTCAGTGAGATTCAAACCTATGATCATCTGTTCTCTATCCATGAGTCCTCTGCACCACCAGGATGGAGCTAGCTTGCAATGTTTTTTTAAACTCATACAAATTCTTCATTCTGCACCATTCCCAGAACCTTGTGGGAAGGTTGTATGCAAAATATCCATAGGACAACCAGGCTCTCACCAAACTCAAAGAAACATATGGTTCTCAGAACGTTATGTGCTAGCTGGGTTTTGCCACTTGCCAAATATGTATTTATCGGGTGGGTTCAGGGCACAGATTAAGCCTAATCCTTAGTCCAGGATTAGGCTTAATCTGTGTCCGGGAAACTGCCCCTCAATGTTTATGTATTCAGGTTGATTGTTTGAAATGGTGAATGAAGCAGAGGTGAGTCAGACGTACACTCTCGTGATGCGGTAGCCCTGCGTCTTTGCGACTTTAAATCAGTGTCACCTGACCCTCGACCCAAGAGGGAATTTCCTATTGGGCTAATGGTTAAGAAAGATGTTGGTTTCCCAAGCGGGAGACCGGGGTGACATACTTCTCCCTCTAGTTGTAGCAGGTAGCGTCGGCTGAACTCCTCCCCTCCCATCTTCTTGACCCCCCGGAACACCTGGAGGGCTTCCTCTCTGATGTCACTTTGTCTGGCCTGGAGCTCTGCTGGGGCCAGGAAGGGCCGGTCACCACCACACACCTGGAGAGGGGGGGGGGTTAGATAACTTCACACACCTGGGGAGGGGGGGGGTTAGATACCTTCACACACCTGGGGAGGGGGGGGGGTTAGATACCTTCACCATAGTGTAAAAATAGAGCAGTGGTTCTTAAACCTCTCCTCGGGGACCCCCCGGACGTTTCACAATATTGTTGTAGCCCTGAACTAGCTGACCTGGTTAACCTAGTCAAGGGGTTGATAACTAGCTGACCTGGTTAACCTAGTCAAGGTGTTGATGATTAGTTGACCAGTTGAATCAGGTGTGCTGGCTCCGGAGTAGATCAAATACATGGAACGGCTTGGGGTTTCCGTTCCATGAAAGGTTTGAAAACGCCTGGAAAAAGAGGATTCACTCTTCAGGAGAACGACTATTGGCCGGGGGGGGGGCAAAAGCATTTCTGGATCCGGAAGGGACAACAGTAGGTCTCAGGAGGTCTCAGGAAGGCAGCAGCATTAGAATTGTGGTCCTCTGTAGCTCAGCTGGTAGAGTATGGCGCTTGTAACGCCAAGGTAGTGGGTTCGATCCCCGGGACCACCCATACACAAAAATGTATGCACGCATGACTGTAAGTCGCTTTGGATAAAAGCGTCTGCTAAATGGCATATTATTATTATTATTATTATTATTATTAATTGGAGGTAAGTGAGAAACAGAATAAGCTGTGCCTTCATACCTGCTCCATCTTCTTGTTGTACAGGTCCCTGGCTGCTGCCACTGCTGCCAGGTTGTTGGCCTCTGCTGTCGCCTGAGGAAGAGAACAAAACACAACAGAACACATGTTATATCTTCGTCAGGAATGTACGTGTCATAATGCATTGTAATGCGGTAAGCCTTGGCTTGCGTGAGCCGGAAACGGCTCATTGGAGCAGGAGTCCATCTCCTGTTTTTGCCTGTGCTTAGCTCTATTCCGTTTCTTTTTATCCTAAAAAACTCCCCAGTCCTTGCCGATGACAAGTATACCCATAACATGATGCAGCCACCACCATGCTTGGAAATATGAAGAGTGGTACTCAGTGATGTGTTGTGTTGGATTTACCCCAAACATAACACTTTGTATTCAGGACATAAAGTTAATTTCTTAGCCACATTTTTTTGCAGTTTTTGAATGTTTTTATTCTGTACAGGCTTGCTTCTTTTCACTCTGTGTCACGTTCGTCGAGTACAGGATTGGACCAAGGTGCAGCGTGGAATGCATACATGTTTATTCACTAAGTTCACACCCGACAAAACAACAAAAGCAACGTAACGTGACGCTCACAATGGCTACACACAAACAAGAGTCAAGATCCCACAACATAGGTAGGCAAAATGGCTACCTAATTATGATCCCCAATCAGAGACAACGATCGACAGCTGCCTCTGATTGGGTACCACACCCGGCCAAACATAGAAATATACAATCTAGATCTACACATAGATACCTAGATATTCACATGAAAACCTCTAGCATTCACACCCTGACCAACCTAACTAAAGAATAACAGGCTTTCAAGGTCAGGGCGTGACACTCTGTGATTATGTGGCTTGCGACAGCAGCCACATTTTAAATATTGTACGAATTATTTCAGACTTATTATTCTAATTATTTGGAATGGTACCCCTCTTAAGAGGAGATAAGATAGAAACGCCATTCACACTTTAAAACATGTAGCATTATCTGCATTAGGCTGCTTGCATACAACCCTTTGATATATGTTATACTTTTTAAACTATTCAACTTTTTGTCCTTCTTTTTGTACTCCATCCACTTTCATGGGATTTCCCCAAATTTCTAAAAGGCCACATTGTGATATCATCACTTCCATTATTCCATTCACTGTAAATGCAACAAATGCAACTTTTGACACAAAATCTTCCTCTGCTTTTCAAATCTGAATTTGGAACAAAAATATTTATTCCGATAAAAGTAACAGCTGTTTTAGTAACCGCATCAACAACATTTTCTGGAACTTTTTATAAACAACTGACATTTTTACCACTGCTTTTTCAATCTGACAATAGATTAGGAATAGCTTCTACCAATCAATAGATAAAGCTGTTTTAGTAACCATCAACTGCTTTCATTATAGATGCAGTAAGTCATGTCAGAAACTAGCAGATACATTACTTACCAACAACAGCTGCAAATTCCAATAAAACTACATCACGTTTTGAAGTTCACTAGTGACCACAACAACTGACCACACAAATACTGAACCACACAAGTACTGACCACACAACTACTGAACCACACAAATACTGACCACAACCACACAACTACTGACCAAAACCAAACAATTACTGACCACACAACTACTGAACCACACAACTACTGACCACAACCACTGACCACAATTACTGACAACAACCACACAACTACTGACCACAACAACTTGCCAAAACTACTGACCACAACTACTGGCCACTACCGACCACCACTACCAACCAAAACGACTGACCACAACCACACAACTACTGAACCACACAACTAATGACCACAACTACTGACAAGCAGAGGCATTGTGCCCCATTTTACAGTCTTTGGTATGACCCGGCCGGGGACCGTACAGTCTTTGGTGTGACCCGGCCGGGGACCGTACAGTCTTTGGTGTGACCCGGCCGGGGACCGCACAGTCTTTGGTGTGACCCGGCCGGGGACCGTACAGTCTTTGGTGTGACCCGGCCGGGGACCGTACAGTCTTTGGTATGATCCGGCCGGGGACCGTACAGTCTTTGGTATGATCCGGCCGGGGACCGTACAGTCTTTGGTATGACCCGGCCGGGGACCGTACAGTCTTTGGTATGATCCGGCCGGGGACCGTACAGTCTTTGGTATGACCCGGCCGGGGACCGTACAGTCTTTGGTATGACCCGGCCGGGGACCGTACTCCCAACTTTCCAATCTCAGGGAGGACGCTCTAACCTCAAGGCCACTGAAATGCATAATGCTGCCAGACAGGGAAGTAACTGTGTACCTGCAACATGGACTTAGGGTGTGGCAGCTCCTCACCCTGGTAGATTTTGATGTATGCCTGAAATAAAAAAAGATAAGGTCACCTACATTTTAATGTTTCTTAACAAAACTCAAACATACAGCATCATATAGATGTAGGTACATACAGCATCAAAGCTTTTCAATATCATCTCTTTTCACTGAGTAAGACTTTATTTTTAATTGTGTGGAGCTAATAGGTCATGCAGTCGAAGTGAAAGTTTGTTGATGCTCATTGTTACGCCATCTCTTTTGATCAAAATCTCTGTCTCTGACCTTGAAGTACTCCAGCAGGCCTCTGCAGGTGATGTTGCTGCCGTTGATCTCCTTGACATCCAGGTTCTTGGGACTCAGCAGCCACGGGACCAGGATCTGCAGGTTGTTGATGAACTCGCGGTCGATCTCTAAACACAGGTCAGGGAGAAGAAGAGCCGTTATGTATCCGTAGTCCCGTGTAGCTCAGTCGGTAGAGCGTGGCGCTTGCAACGCAACGCCAGGGTTGTGGGTTCGATTCCCACAGGGGGACCAGTATGAAAAATGTATGCACTCACTAACTGTAAGTCGCTCTGGATAAGAGCATCTGCTAAATGAGTAAAATGTAAATGTGATGCTACTGACCCTGTTCTGCCCAAAGCTGGGCGTGAACCAGCGACCCTCTGCACACAAGTTAGGGAGAGGCAACATTAGCCGAAGAGGAGGGCTATACAAAAACACACTTCTTGTCATGGTGTGATAACTTCCTGACCTTTTCTATTATATGGAATTCGATCAGACAGTTAGTGTATATTTTGTAGGAAACAAATGTGTATTAAGACTAGGTGATCGTGGTGTAGTCTACCTTTGAGTCTGCCGTCGAAGTTGGGGTTGGTGGCCACTTTGAGTCCGGGGTGGGGCATCAGGAAGCAGGAGATATTGGTGAAGCAGGAGTGGATGTGTTTACGAACGTTCTGCAGCTCCTCATGCTGGTTCTCAGAGATCTAGAACACAGACACACATCAACCACAGACACAGACACATATACAACCACAGACACAACCACAGACACAAACACAGACACAAACACAGACACAAACACAGACACAAACACAGACAGAGTCACAACCACAGACACAACCACAGTTGGATGTCAAGGGGGCCGATCACAGGGATCTGTACGTTTCTTTGGATGAAAGCTTAAATTATTATTACAGTTTACATGATCATGTAGCATAAATAGCACCCCTTTTACTTTCAATTAATGACAAACTGTTAATATAACTGTTGTTGTTGTTGTTGCTGCTATCTTTAGATAAACCACTATAATCATCGTTACATCTGTAACCTCTGACCTTGAGCCTCTTCTCCAAGAACTTCATGCCTCCTTCCTGTCCGTAGCCAAACTCGTAAGGGAAACTCCAATCCCGGACCAGGAATATCATGGACTGAAACAACACACAGGTTCACTAAGTTACCATGCAGTAGGAAGTAAAAGGTATGAGCTGACGTATCCAAAAAATGTATGTGGAGGTGACTAATGGAGAGTCCCGTGTAGCTCAGTTGGTAGAGCAAGGCGCTTGCAACGCCAGGGTTGTGGGTTCGATTCCCACGGGGGACCAGTATGTAAAAAAATAATATATATATATGCACTCACTAACTGTAAGTCGCTCTGGATAAGAGCATCTGCTAAATGACTAAAATGTAAACATGTAGGTCTATGTTCTTATGAGTATAAAGTAAAAAAGAAAGAAGGTGCAAAGCAAGATGCTACCAAAGTCGAGAGCATCTACAGCGCCTTCAGAAAGCGTTCACACCCCTTGAATTTTTCCACATGTTGTAGTGTTACAGCCTGAATTTAAAATGGATTACATTTAGATTTTGTGTCACTGACCTACACACAATACCCCATAATGTCAAAGTGGAGATAGCAGCAACACCATAGTACCCTCCAAGCTCATCATTAAGCTCGAGGCCCTGGGTCTGAAACCCGCCCTGTGCAACTGGGTCCTGGACTTCCTGACGGACCGCCCCAAGGTGGTGAAGGTAGGAAACAAAACCTCCACTTCGCTGATCCTCAACACTGGAGCCCCACAAGGGTGCGTGCTCAGCCCCCTCCTGTTCTCCCTGTTCACCCATGACTGCGTGGCCAAGCACGCCTCCAACTCAATCATCAAGTTTGCAGACGACACAACAGTAGTAGGCTTGATTACCAACAATGACGAGACAGCCTACAGGGAGGAGGTGAGGGCTCTGGGAGTGTGGTGCCAGGAATATAACCTCTCACTCAACGTCAACAAAACAAAGGAGATGATCGTGGACTTCAGGAAACAGCAGAGGGTGCACCCCCCTATCCACATCGACGGGACCGCAGTGGAGAAGGTGGAAAGCTTCAGGTTCCTCGGTGTACACATCACTAACAAACTTAAATGGTACCCACGCAGACAGTGTGGTGAAGAAGGCGCAACAGAGCCTCTTTTTTTACATTTACATTTTAGTCATTTAGCAGACGCTCTTATCCAGAGCGACTTACAGTTAGTGAGTGCATACATTTTCATACTCAGGAGGCTGAAGAAATTTGGCTTGGCACCTAAAACACTCACAAACTTTTACAGATGCACAATTGAGAGCATCCTGTCGGGCTGTATCACCCCCTGGTATGGCAACGGCACCGCCCGCAACCGCAGGGCTCTCCAGAGGGTGGTGCGGTCTGCCGAATGCATTACCGGGGGCAAACTACCCGCCCTCCAGGACACCTACAGCACCCGATGTCACAGGAAGGCCAAAAAGATAATCAAGGACATCAACCACCCGAGCCACTGCCTGTTCACCCCGCTATCATCCAGAAGGCGAGGTCAGTACAGGTGCATCAAAGCTGGGACCGAGACACTGAAAAACAGCTTCTATCTCAAGGCCATCAGACTGTTAAATAGCCATCACTAGCACATTAGAGGCTGCTGCTGCCTATTGAAATCACTGGCCACTATAAGAAATGGAACACTAGTCACTTTAATATTGTTGACATATCTTGCATTACTCATCTCATATGTATATACTGCATTCTATACTATTCTACTGTATCTTAGTCCATGCCGCACTGTCATTGCTTGTCCATATATGTATATATTCTTAAATCCCATTCCTTACTTAGTTTTGTGTGTATTGGGTATATGTTGTGAAATTGTTAGATATTACGTGTTAGATATTACTGCACTGTCGGAGCTAGAAGCACGAGCATTTCGCTACACCCGCTATAACATCCGCTAAACACGTGTATGTGGCGAATAACATTTTATTTGATTTTATTTGGAATTATGTTTGTAGAAGTTTTTTCACATTAATTAAAAATGAAAAGCTGAAATGTCTTGAGTCAATAAGTATTCAACCCCTTTGTTATGGCAACCCTAAATAAGTTCAGGAGTAAAAATGTGCTTAACAAGTCACATAATCAGTTGCATGGACTCACTCTGTGTGCAATAATAGTGTTTAACATGATTTTTGAATGACTACCTCATCTCTGTACCCCACGCATACAATTATCTGTAAGATCTATCAGTCAAGCAGTGAATTTCAAACACAAATTCAACCACAAATACTTTTTCAATGCCTCATGCTGTGGGGAACAAAGTAGGGCACCTATTGGTAGATAGGTAAAAAAAACAAAAAGCAGACATTGAATATCCCTTTGAGCTGGTGAAGTTATTAATTACACTTTGGATGGTGTATCAATACACCCAGTCACTACAAAGATACAGGCGTCCTTCCTAACTCAGTTTCCACAATACTAACCTAAATGACAGAGTGAAAAGAAGGAAGCTTGTACAGAATAAAAATATTCCAAAACATGCATCCTGTTTGCAATAAGGTACTAAAGTAAAACTGCAAGAAATTTGGCAAATAAATTAACTTTATGTCTTGAATACAAAGCGTTATGTTTCGGACAAATCCAACACAACACATCACTGAGTACCACTCTTCATATTTTCAAGCATGATGGTGGCTGCATCATGTTATGGGTATGCTTGTCATCGGCAAGGACTAGGGAGATTTTTAGGATAAAAATAAACTGAATAGAGGTAAGCACAGGCAACATCCTAGAGGAAAACCTGGTTCAGTCTGCATTACAACAGACACTGGGAGACAAATTCACCTTTCAGCAGGACAATTACCTAAAACACAAGGCCAAATATACACTGGAGTTGCTTACCAAGATGACATTGAATATTCCTGAGTGGCCTGGTTACAGTTTTGACTTAAATCGGCTTGAAAATCTATGGGAAGACTTGAAAATGTCTGTCTAGCAATGATCAACAACCAACTTGACAGAGCTTGAAGAATTTTAAAAAGAATAATGTGCAAATATTGTTCAATACAGGTGTGCAAAGCTCTTATAGACTTACCCAGAAAGACCCACACCTGTAATTCTAACATGTATCGACTGAGGGGTGTGAATAACATGTACAGTGCATTCGGAAAGTATTCAGACCCTTTGACTTTTTCGACCTTTTGTTATGTTACAGCCTTATTCTAAAATGGGTTAAATTGTTTTTATTCCACATCAATCTACACACAATACCCCATAATAACAAAGCAAAAACAGTTTTTTAGAAATGTTTGCACATTTTATGAAATAAAATAAAAACGGAAATATTACATCTACATAAGTATTTAGACCCTTTACTCAGTACTTTGTTGAAGCACCTTTGGCAGCGATTACAGCCTAGAGTCTTCTTGGGTATGACTTTACAAGCTTGGCACACCTGTATTTGGGGAGTTTCTCCCATTCATCTCTGCAGATCCTCTGCAGGTTGGATTAGGAGTATCGCTGCACAGCTGCACAGTCTCTCCAGAGGTGTTCGATTGGGTTCATGTCCGGGCTCTGGCTGGGCCACTCAAGGACATTCAGAGACTTGTCCCGAAGCCACTCCTGCGTTGTGTTGACCGTGTGCTTAGGGTCGTTGTCCTGTTGGAAGGTGAACTTTCGACCCAGTCTGAGGTCCTGAGCGCTCTAGAGAAGGTTTTCATCAAGGATCTCTGTTCTTTGCTCCGGTCATCTTGCCCTCGATCCTGACTAGTCTCCCAGTCCCTGCCGCTGAAAACCATCCCCACAGCATGATGCTGCCACCACCATGCTTCACCGTAGGGATGATGCCAGGCTTCCTCCAGACGTGACACTTGGCATTCAGGCCAAAGAGTTCAATCTTGGTTTCATCAAACCAGATAATCTTGTTTCTTATGGTCTGAGAGTCCTTTAGGTGCCTTTTGGCAAATTCCAAGCGGGCTGTCATGTGCCTTTTACTGAGGAGTGGCTTCCGTCTGGCCACTCTACCATAAAGGCCTGATTGGTTGAGTGCTGCAGAGATGGTTGTCCTTCTGCAAGGTTCTCCCATCTCCACAGAGGAACTCTAGAGCTCTGTCAGAGTGACCATCAGGTTCTTGGTCACCTCCCTGACCAAGGCCTTTCTCCCAACGATTGCTCAGTTTGGCCGGGCGGCCAACTCTAGGAAGAGTCTTGCTCTAGTTAGAGTCTTGGTGGTTCCAAACTTCTTCCATTTAAGAATGATGGAGGCCACTGTGTTCTTGGGGACCTTCAATGCTGCAGAAATGTTGTGGTACCCTTCCCCAGATCTGTGCCTCGACACAATCCTGTCTCGGATTTCTACTGACAATTCCTTCAACCTATTGGCTTGGTTTTTGCTCTGACATGCACTGTCAACTGTGGGACCTTATATAGACAGGTGTGTGCCTTTCCAAATCATGTCCAATCAATTGAATTTACCACAGGTGGACTCCAATCAAGTTGTAGAAACATCTCAAGGATGATCAATGGAAACAGGATACACCTGAGCTCAATTTCGAGTCTCATAGGAAAGGGTCTGAATACTTATGTAATTCTGTTTTTTATTTCCAGTACATTAGCAAACATTTCTCAAAACCTGTTTTTGCTTCGTCATTCTGGGGTATTGTGTGTATAATTTTTTAAAATCCATTTTAGAATAAGGCTGTAACGTAACAAAATGTGGAAAAAGGGAAGGGGTCTGAATATTTTCCGGATGCACTGTAAATTAGATATTTCCCTATTTCATTTTCAATAAATTAGCAAAAGTTTCTAAAAACATGTTTCAACTTTGTCATTATGGGGTATTGTGTGTAGATGGATGAGGGGGGAAACGATTTAATCCATTTTGAATTCAGCCTGTAACAGGTTACAGTTATAGTTCCTGCTGTGGTAAACTGAAGTAGCCTTGTTAAACCAGCCTTATCTTTTTCACAAATGTGAGCACAGCGTTGAGTCTGGTTCATAGAGGTAGAGGTAGGTAGAGGGCCTTTCTTTGCATCTGTTTGATTGATAGTGGATCTGTTTGATAATCTCTGACAGCATTGGCAAACGCAATTGTTTTTTTTTCCCTCAATTTTAAAGTAGTCCATTTCTTCTTCTACTACTTGTACGAGTCAGTAAACAAACTGAAAAGGGGCATACTGCCACCTGGAGGGTGTTGTCTGAACAGGAATAAAGCCACGGTTGGTGATTTACTTCCTCCTGCAGTTATGGAATGTTTACGCAGGAGTTACATTCATTGGCTGATCCCTCCTGATGTAATCCTTTCTTAACCCATAGGAAGTTCTACTCAGTTGATTACTTCAAACTGGTGAAAGTCTTGGTGCTGCCCGTGCTAAAACAGGCTTTGGAGAGATGGAGGGGTAGAGAGGTGGAGAGATGGAGGGGTAGAGAGAGATGGAGGATTGGAGAGATGAAGGGGTGAAGAGATTAAGGGGTGGAGGGATGGAGGGTTGGCGAGATGGAGGAGTGGAGAGATGAAGGGGTGAAGAGATGAAGGGGTGGAGGGATGGAGGGTTGGCGAGATGGAGGGGTAGAGAGATGGAGAGATGGAGAGATGGAGAGATGGAGGGGTAGAGAGATGGAGAAGTGGAGAAATGGAGAGATGGAGAGATGGAGAGATGGAGAGATGGAGGGGGGCACTAGAGTTGTCTATCTAAGTCTGTGGTGTATTTGCACAAGGCTAGAACTGAATAACAGGACGGGAAATGTCCTACCTGGAATGGTTTAAGGAACGTCTCCTCCATGGCAAGTCTGCCATACTCAGTGAAGAGCTACAAACGCCACGAAGAGACAGGACAAGAAAGAACAATTCTACATTGATCACAATCAGGAATTTAGAGTAAAGTGAATTTATTTAACATGTTAAGAGAAACAGTTCATTTCTGGGTGTCATCGTCTATCCGAGTGTCTCCGCAGTAAAAGACCTCAGTGATACTGTAGGTGATGTAATCAATCCGTCTACTTACCTGCAAGTGTTGAAGATCATCCTCCTGCACATTCTGGGAGATGTTGTACACCTGCGAAATTAGATACAAGTGCTTGAAAGTTATGACATTTTCTACAAAGGTAATCCAGGATGGCACAGAAGATCTACCCTTGTGTTTATGTTCAAATACAGTGGTCCTCTGTAGCTCAATTGGTAGAGCATGGCGCTTGTAACGCCAGGGTAGTGGGTTCGATCCCCGCGACCACCCATACGTAAAAAAAAAAAAATGTATGCACACATGACTGTAAGTCGCTTTGGATAAAAGCGTCTGCTAAATGGCATATTATTATTATTATTAGATCCAAAGCCATTGTACCTGCATGGAGCTGATCATAGTGCTTAGTGCGAACACAGTGGCTGAATCCCTCAACGTTGACTGGCTGTCAAACGTGCCCTGAGTATCCATCAGTAGAACTGCCACCTGAGGGACGAGACAGGAGAACATATCTCTTCATTCATCAGTTTAACAGGAGAGCATATCTCTTCATTCATCAGTTTAACAGGAGAGCATACCTCTTCATTCATCAGTTTAACAGGAGAACATACCTCTTCATTCAACAGTTTAACAGGGGAACATACCTCTTCATTCAACAGTTTAACAGGAGAACATACCTCTTCATTCATCAGTTTAACAGGAGAACATACCTCTTCATTCATCAGTTTAACAGGAGAACATACCTCTTCATTCATCAGTTTAACAGGAGAACATACCTCTTCATTCAACAGTTTAACAGGAGAACATACCTCTTCATTCATCAGTTTAACAGGAGAGCATATCTCTTCATTCAACAGTGTTAATGTTATTACAGTTTAACTACGCTCATGAGGAATTCATAAGTGATATTCTTTAATAATCAATTGGTATGTGCAGGTAACTGCCAAAATAAAGAACACACACCGACATAAAGTGTCTTGATAAGGCGTTGGGCCACCACGAGCCGCCAGAACAGGGCGTTGGGCCGCCACGAGCCGCCAGAACAGCTTCAATGTGCCTCGGCATAGATTCTACAAGTGTGTGAAACTCTATTGGAGTGATGCGACACCATTCATCCATGAAACATTCAATCATTTGGTGTTTTGTTGATAGTGGTAGAAAACGCTGTCTCACGCGCTGCTCCAGAATCGCATATGGTTACCTATTTTTCAGGCTCATCTAACCATTCAGTAACCACTCGTGCCCTGTGGATGGGGGCATTGTCGTCCCGAAAGAGACCACTCCCATCAGGATAGAAATGATTCACCATAGGTTGAAGGTGATCATTCAGAATGGCTGTGTAGGCCTATTTTATTGGCTGTTTACCTTGTCCTCTAAGGGGCTGATTGGACCTAAACCATGGCAGGAAAATGGACCCCCGCACCATAACAGAGCCGCCAGAACCCTCATTTACTCAAGTGTTTGCTTTATTTTGGCAGTTACCTGTAAATGTAATACAACGGTCTGTATGATACATTTAGATGATGAAAAACGTCTGTAAAAATCACAGATTGGGCCTTTTAAATGTAGTCGTCATACAGAATCTAACCATAGGGCTCTGGTCAAAAGTAGTGCACTACGCTCTGGTCAAAAGTAGTGCACTACGCTCTGGTCAAAAAGTAGTGCACTACGCTCTGGTCAAAAGTAGTGCACTACGCTCTGGTCAAAAAGTAGTGCACTACGCTCTGGTCAAAAGTAGTGCACTACGTTCTGGTCAGAAAGTAGTACACTACGCTCTGGTCAAAAGATAGTGCACTACGCTCTGTCAAAAGTAGTACACTACGCCTGGTCAAAAGTAGTGCACTACGCTCTGGTCAAAAAGTAGTGCACTACGCTCTGGTCAAAAGTAGTGCACTACGCTCTGGTCAAAAGTAGTGCACTACGCTCTGGTCAAAAGTAGTGCACTACGCTCTGGTCAAAAGTAGTGCACTACGCTCTGGTCAAAAGTAGTGCACTACGTAGAGAATAGGGTGCCATTTGGGATGCAACCAAACAGTGACTACAGGTCAAAGGTCAGGCTCTGGTACCTTGCGTCCATCGGGCTTGTCCACCAGGAAGACTTCGCTCCAGATCTGAATGCCTGTGGTCTCCCTCTCAGATCCACCCCTCCAGGAGAATCCTGTCAGAGGCTCCTCTGCCTCCCCCAGCCACTCCTCGGACGCCTGGGGAGTATGGACACAGATGTAGTCCAGCATGAGTCCATACGTAGATACAGGCCAGCCAATGATATAGATACAGATGAGTGAATTCAGAGACAAAACGCAGGGAATGACAGCACAGTTTAATGCTTCTGAGAATAGACCAATACTCCCCAAACCTAAATCACACATCATCCGATAATCTTAAATCATCACATTATGTCACCGCAGCACACTGATGCGAAGTTTACAGCCATGTCTCTTTCACGCTGAGAGATGGGTCGTAGCTGGGTCAAGGGGCATGAACCCCATGCCAGTCCCAAAAGCCAAGTATGACGTCACTGTTGTTCGCTGAACAATGCCACTTCCTGTATCACCAGCTCACACTGGGACTGGGTCTTGGAACCTCTATCCCACAAACACGTGACCACCCAAACGTCTTAGCCAACTGCGCCACCGAAAAGCTAGTCATTTGGCGGCGTGGGTGGAGACATTTCAAGCTGAGGAGTGAGGTTACCAATCCCCCATCATTTACACAAGCATGACCTTTGAACTCACATGGCTGTACATGTAGCGCAGCATGAAGTCCATGAGGAAGGACTTTCCCTTGCGGAACGCCCCGGCCACAGATATGGCCACCACTTCCCTGTTTTGGACCTCTTCGGCCAATAGGATCCGGCTCAGCGCCGCCTCGTCCAGCTCAAAGGTATGGTCGTCCTTGACAACTAGCACCTGGATGGGCCGCGCCCTTCCATCAGGCTCCTCCTCCTCTGAGCTCCAGTCGTAGGTGGCTTTGTCTGTGAAGGACCCTGTCACATGATGGTAAAATGTAAAAAATGAAAGAATATTGCACATCCTACGTTGTAATGCTCCTAAGTGCGTCTGAAATGTCTCTCTATTCCCTGTTGACCAGAGCCCTGCTGTCTGCGGTGCTATTTGGGACGCTCTGGTCGACAGTTGTGCACTATGGGAAACAGGGTACCATTTCTGGCATAACTGCACACCCTATAATACCCCCCAGTTATCTTTTGACGAACCAACGTTAGGCACCCAATGCCTTCCTCGGAGGGGAAATGGGAAATGGAGACAGACTTTCTAGCCTATAAACAGGGAAAGAGTAAGCTGCAAAGAGGATGCCATCAAAGCGCACAAAATTGATAATTTAACTAGTTTACAGACATAGTCTAATTTCATTTCAATTGATATACAGCAGGAAACACCACCCGCACAATACACCATTCGCAGTATACTGTACGGGAATGTAATTCAAATACGGAAATGACAATAACCTTTAGTAATGACAGGCCGTGTAAGAGGTTTGCTGATCCCATAATAGCTATCTGTCCGGTGGTTAGCAGATCAATACCATCTTATCCCATACGCTGTTTCCCAAAAGGCACCCTCTTCCTTACATCGTGCACTACATTTGACTAAAGCCCCATGTGCCTTGGTCAAAAGTAGTGCACTACATAGGGAATAGGGTGCCTTTTAGGGTCCAACTATACTGTAGCTGAGATGTTAAATCAAGTAAAGAGGAATGGTTCACTTCAGAACAGAGCATGGACTGCATCCCAAATGGCACCCTATTCCCTACAGTATAGTGCACTACTTTTGACCAGGGGGGGATGCAACCCTAATCAAAAGTAGTGCACTACAGAGGGAATAGAGTGCTATTTTGGGATGCACCCCATGTGCATTTGAGAGAGAGAGAGAGAGAGAGAGAGAGAGAGAGAGAGAGAGAGAGAGAGAGAGAGAGAGAGAGAGAGAGAGAGAGAGAGAGAGAGAGAGAGAGAGAGAGAGAGAGAGAGAGAGAGAGAGAGAGAGAAGAGAGAGACGAGAAGAGAGAGAAGAGAGAGAGAGAGAGAGAGAGAGAGAGAGAGAGAGAGAGAGAGAGAGAGAGAGAGAGAGATAGAGAAGCTTTCCGGGCAGGCAGTGACTCAGTCTGCCTGCAATCTGCCTGCCTCTCCACAGTCTCCAGAGGCCTGGTGGTTGTGTAGGCCGCAAAATCCTAGCTAGTCTAGTGCACTTACAGGGAGAATACAGAGGGGCATAGAGTCACGGTATGGTGTTGGTGGCTGTCTATCGGTGTGTGTTTGGTTGACAGTAGACAACATTTCATCATGTTCTTTCCTTGAAGTAATGTCTTGGGTTAGCATGAACAGGTTAGCTGGCTGCTAACGCATATAAGGCTTGATAGATAGAACACCTACTCTCTCTCTGACAAAATCTCTAAGGATATCTGATCATCACCCACAACCACTCCAAGCTCTAATTCTGCATTTGTAAGATCAGATGACGTAAGAGATGAGAGATTCGTGTGACATAACAAACATAGCAAGGCTGGTCCCAAATGGTACCCTATTCCCTATGTAGTTACATACTAACACCATGGACCCTGGTAAAAAAAAAAAGTAGTGCACTACATAGGGAATAGGGTGCCATTTGGGACGGAGACTCATTAATGCTAAAACGGACTAATACTGTAGGCGGGAAAGGAAGGGACTGTTTTGGAGCATTAAAATGAATGAAGGGTGCAGAACACAGTTAATAATTTAAAACAGTCCTATCCTCCTATGTTTCTCAGGTCTGGACTAGACTGGGACATTTATTTATTCTCACTAACAAAGGCCAAAGCAAAAGCAATGACGCCTGTCCTAAATTAACAGACGAACGTCTTTCTCTCCACATAAATGCTACGTCCCAAATGGCTTCCTGTTCCCTATGCGTAGTCCATTACTGTCGACCAGGGCCCATAGGGAAATAGGGGGTCATTTGGGACAGAAACCCAACACACCCAACCTCCAGACTAGCTGCTCCTTGCTCCTCCCGCCTCAGAGCAGCTTCAGAATCAGTAGAGAAGAGTCTAGGTCTACTCTAGTGTAAATGTAACTGAGTCAATGCTCATTGCTGCTCAGTTCTCTTTGATAATAAGCAATAGCATTTCATGCCACCCTATGGCTTCCAAACCAGTCATCTTAGCTATCATAATAAGCTACATTATGTTGAATACCTGACAGCTTTTAGTCTGTCTAATGATGATGGTTGCTAACAAGCTAATTTTTACTATGTGATAACGGCCCCAAATGATACATGGCACAGTTGGTGTTTATCAAACAGATATGAGGAAAAACACCAATAGAAAAACAAAGAGATACATGTCGATAGCTGTGAGTGAAATGTAATGGTAAGGACGATGCCATCTGTTTGCTTCAGGTCCACCCATACCCCCTATAGCCTGTAGCATTGCCTTAACAGGTATTTAATGATCCAGTACTGGTTAATTCTAGATTTGTGTTTGTACTGCTGTCTTTCGTTATTCTATGCCAGAATAATTCCAAGGGTGCGTGGATGGGGATGCCAAGACAGACGCCGCACTGGCCTGTAGAGTGAATATAAGAGACGCTTGGCTTGGGTTTACATTAGTTTATCAGCGGGGCTTGGTTGGGCCAGCGTTCGGCCAGCGTTTCTGCGGTGGTTGAGAATGAAATAGATATATAATAACGATTTGTTCTGACAACAACGACTGCTACATCACGATTCATGCACAAACATCCCGTCAGCTGCATTTCTGAGACTCTCCATAGCCTAGCGAACCCCTTATTAGGTGTTTCTACAGATGACCAATTTAGTCATATTCATAATTATTAACCACTCACCCCAGCTGTCTCTGTCTTTACGGTTTCTCGCCATGGTGTTCCTTTCTGTTGAATGTACGTGCAATCCTAAACGGCTGTCATGTAGACACCGGAGCAATGGGAGCACCTCTTCAATCCGTCACGGAGGAGGATGCTCATAAAAGGGAGGATGCTGAAGCTGACGGGAGTTGGGTGTGCAGTATTTGTATCAGCCGCCAGGGGATGCTGTTTCAAAGTTATTTGTTTTGTTTTTTTGGACGTTTCAGATAAAGATACTGCTAACTAACTCTTCTTCTCCGTTACAGTTGCTTGCTTGTTTGCATCGCTAGGTGGCGGTAGTTGCACATAAGTTCTCAGAGGGACAGTCACTACGTCTTGATAAAAACAATGCTTTCAATAGCTTTTTTTGATCGATTCAATTATGCTAGTTGTTATTGTTTTCTTGCAATCTAGTTAGCCTTTACAGTTGAACGCATGGGTGACATAAAGTACATTTTCAGTAGTTAGTAGCTGCTCGTGTGTCAACAGGAGGAAATGACATGGAAACGTCGAGAACGGGAGGTTGGAGTTCCAGCCAAGCTACGTTTGCCGTTGTTGAGGTAGAGTGAGCAGCCAGCAGAAGTTTACACTTTCTCCGAGGAACAAATAATTACTTTTTGGACGAAAAGGAATTGACACCATAATATTGCCAAATTGAACATATGACTTTCGTATGTCAAACGTATATGGAGTAAATGGTAAGTGGAGCAGACGTTGGGATTATCTAACGGTTAGCTTAATGTTAGCTAGCTAATGTTAGTTTGGGATGCTAACTAGATAGCTAACGGTAGCTCTAAGCAGGGCTGCCAATTCCTGATCCTGGAGTGTAAGGGCGAAACACTTTTGTTTGTTTGTACCTGGTAGTTAATTGCATTCACCTGGTGTCCCAGGTCTGAATTAGTCCCTTATTAGAAGGAGAGGATGAAAAACAAAAGTTAGCTAACGTTACGTTCTGAAAAACAGATTAATATCGCTCGGGTAATTTGGTTTACTCTAGCGTTACAGAGGGTTAGCAATTTTGTTGAACTATAACGTTATATAAATTCAATGATCAATATATTGTTTATCTGCTGACTTTTCCGTAGCTAACGTTAGCCGCTTGCAAGTTAGTTACCGTTAGCTTGCTTGCTAGCCTCAACCTAACCGGCTGGCCAGCAAATAGGTTGATTCTTGACTGTCTGTGTTCAGAAATTATATCTGTGGTGTCTAGCTACCTTAACGTTTCAAGTTTTATTAGTAGTATGTACAGGATACACATGGTATAACTTACTATACACCGTCCAACGAAATGTACCTTCTCGACAATGCAACAACAACAATAAGACATTGTAAAATATAAGAATACGAACATAAAGTAAATGTCAGAGTATAATAAACATTATAGCAGAAGTATAGTAATGGAAGGCACAATTTATAGTCCAATATTTACACGTGTTTTGGGGAAGGGGGGATTGGGGGGTAAGAGTTTAAACTGTGCAATATTTAGCAATAATAAATAAGAGTCTGGTAGCAGCAGGTGTGAGAGTGAGTGCATATAATATAATATGCCATTTAGCAGACGCTTTTATCCAAAGCGACTTACAGTCATGTGTGCATACATTTTTACGTATGGGTGGTCCCGGGGATCGAACCCACTACCCTGGCGTTACAAGCGCCATGCTCTACCAATTGAGCTACAGAGGACCACATGCATGTGTGCTAAGGTGCAGAGAGTCAGTGCAGGTGGTCAGTCCAGTTCAAGGCACCAGGCTATTAGCTAGAGGTTTCCTCATTAACTTTTATTTTCTTCTTTGTCTCACTTTCAGGAAATGGACCGGAGGGCAGATTTGGAAGCAGCACTTCTGCAGCTTTAGAGAAGCGAGTTATCACAACTTGAAGTACTCCTCACTGAATGATAGTGACGTGTATTTGCACAAGCTAACTAGCTAAATGTAAAGTGGAGTAGCTAGGTGTTGACAAGCTATCCAGCCAATTACCTAGCTGCTATGGATATCTTTCCAAGACCTAGTGGAGAAATTCAAAGAAAAAACCCACAGCAGGATTTCGAGCTTATTCAACGAGTTGGGAGCGGCACATATGGAGACGTATACAAGGTATTTTTTTAAGCTACCATCAAAACTGAATAAACAGTCTGAATCAGATTTGGGTGTTCTGAATTTAGATCTTTATCTAACCAAAACAAGCACACACACCTGTTGAGAAGCACTAGATCCTTGTGCTTGAGTGATTCTATCCCCTAGCTAATTCCTATTGAAATCTGGCCAGAGTTACTGACGTGAAAGTTGTCAAGGTTGGATTTCACTCCCCCAGGCCCGTAGTTCAATTCTCTCTCAACGTGTTTCGCTTTTATATCCAAGATTGTTAGTGAAGTTCTGCGACGGTGTATGTTGTATAGCCTACTGAGCACCTTGATGCAAAGCACAGAACCTTTGCTGTTGTCATTTTGCCAGCAGTGTTACAGGGG
Source organism: Coregonus clupeaformis (assembly GCF_020615455.1). Taxonomy (NCBI): domain Eukaryota; kingdom Metazoa; phylum Chordata; class Actinopteri; order Salmoniformes; family Salmonidae; genus Coregonus; species Coregonus clupeaformis. Next base: position 18,999,363 of record NC_059216.1, on the reverse strand, counting down.
CATTTTGAGTTTTTGAATGGAAACTAAAGTGAATGCTCATCTACATGGCATGTTAATGCAGCCTGAAGTCAATAGGAAACGTATACCTATATACGTTATCAAGCTCTTAGTTATCAATTTTCGTAATTCACTTTTGCCTGTTTTGAAGGGAGCTGTCTTGTGAAGTTTTGTTGAGGCTTTATTTAGAGTGGTGAGTCACCTACCACAAAGGATTTCATTTACTCGTGCTGAGTCTAGCATCTGCCCACCATATCACTCCACTGCCTTGGGTTCCACATACAGTAGTATGCAGTAGGTTACCACAGGGATCATCAACTAGTTTCAGCCACGGGCCAATTTTTTTCTTGAGCGGATAGTCGAGGTGCCGGAACATAATTATAATAAATAATTTGTAGACTGCAAATTGACCGCAAGAAGCCCAAACAGAAATAATGTTTGATTAAAACATAGTAATTTCAAACCTTGCTTACATTTGTATATGATCACGTGTCACTCTATTATGCGTGGGAATACTTGGGAACAGATTTCTTAAATTAAAATCACTTGGAGCTGATTTCCTGTTTTATTATTATTTTTTTTTTTTTAAGTCTTATATGTCCAACAATGAAAATTCCACACAAAAATTGTCTCCAACTTTTTTATTTAGAATACTTGGGGGGCCAAATAAAACCAGTTGGGGAACCCTGGTCGGCTTCAGATTCAGTCATAATGATGTAGCGACGACATTGTGGATAAAAATTCTAGGTCTACACCTGTTTTTATATCATCAAGTAGCTACACAGATGGATTGAGCCAATATCCTTTCATATGTTTTGAATAATAATAATAATAATAATAATATGCCATTTAGCAGACGCTTTTATCCAAAGCGACTTACAGTCATGCGTGCATACATTTTTGTGTATGGGTGGTCCCGGGGATCGAACCCACTACCCTGGCGTTACAAGCGCCGTGCTCTACCAGCTGAGCTACAGAGGTTGTCAGAACATTGCCAAGCAGTTCCACGTACTTCATGTACAGTCAGAACCAGAATCCTTCTATGATAGCGATGATACACAGTACCCTGCTTATAACTGGGAAGGAGGAATCAAATGGCTTTCTGATGTTATTCGCTGCCAAAAAAACGGAACTTTGTCAGGTCATTTTTCATAGTAACCCTGTGTTGTATTTAGTTTCCCAGTATGGACCACCAGACTATTTATTATAGGATGCATCTGTAACCCTGTAGTAACCCATGGTTATCTCCCAAATGGCACCATATTCCCTATATAGTGCACTATTTTTGACCAGAGCCCTATGTGCCCTGGTCTAAAGTAGTGCACTATATAGGGAATAGGGTGCCATTTGGGAAATACCCCATGTAATAAAGCATTGTACTGCAACCCCCCCCCCACCTCTGTTATTCTTTGATGGAACATGTGGTTAAAGTAGAAGTTAGATGGATTGGTAGGGAAAGCTAGGAACGATCCAACTCCAGTTTCCCATTTTCCTGGCAGAGTTATGAGGAGAGAGAGAGGGGAGTGTGTATTTACTCAACAAAGGGACAATTTGTTTGAATTCATTTGGATTTGAGCCTAACAAACTAGACATTTCCCTGTCTGTTCCCATGTTGAAAATCAGGATTGTGCAGACAGTTGCATACGTTTCTGTTGACCTATTTGTAATGGACGACTAGGCTACCAATTGGCTCCAGTGTGTGATAGTTGAAGAAGCCAGTCTGTCAAGCCCTCGCCTCACAAAGTAATCCGTGGCAGGCCAGTCCCAGCCCAGACACAGGGCCACCCCAGCCGGACAGCCGTGGCAGGCCAGTCCCAGCCCAGACACAGGGCCACCCCAGCCGGACAGCCGTGGCAGGCCAGTCCCAGCCCAGACACAGGGCCACCCCAGCCGGACAGCCGAGGCAGGCCAGTCCCAGCCCAGACACAGGGCCACCCCAGCCGGACAGCCGTGGCAGGCCAGTCCCAGCCCAGACACAGGGCCACCCCAGCCGGACAGCCGTGGCAGGCCAGTCCCAGCCCAGACACAGGGCCACCCCAGCCGGACAGCCGTGGCAGGCCAGTCCCAGCCCAGACACAGGGCCACCCCAGCCGGACAGCCGTGGCAGGCCAGTCCCAGCCCAGACACAGGGCCACCCCAGCCGGACAGCCGAGGGCAGGCCAGTCCCAGCCCAGACACAGGGCCACCCCAGCCGGACAGCCGTGGCAGGCCAGTCCCAGCCCAGACACAGGGCCACCCCAGCCGGGGCAGGCCAGTCCCAGCCCAGACACAGGGCCACCCCAGCCGGACAGCCGAGGCAGGCCACTGGTGGAATGCAGTGCCTGGTATTTTCCCCGGGAGAGAGCCATGAACATGCAAGCACAGGGTCGAGTCCCGACTGGCAAACTATTCCCTATTTAGTGCTGTGCCCTGGTCTAAAGTAGTGCCCTAAATAGGGAATAGTGTGGCATTTTGATATGCAGCCCAGGACTACGGCAGGCAGAGTGAAATACGATCAGGTCCTTGTCTAAACGTGCCAAGAATGGGAGTGTTCTTTGCCTCACTGACAGCGGAAATACATCAGATTTTAAAAGTCGTCCCCTAAACAATGACTTTGGTCTGCTGTAGTGCACAGATGGGTTGGAGATATTTGTACAACTGAAAGGACCAGGAAGTAAACCCATGGGGGTTGAGTTTGATTGGTTGTTTTGTTACTCGGCTCGTCTGTCTCTTTTGATGAACAGTTTTGACGTGTTTCATCCAGGGATGGAAATTAAGCTAGCCCATATCAGACCAGGCTTGTAGAAAATGTACCCAACTAGCCCGCCAGATTAGTTAGAGGTAGTTTCGCGAGCCAATGCTAACTAGCATTAGCGCAATGACTGGAAGTCTATGGGTATCTGCTAGCATGAACCCCTTGAAACAGTTCACATGTATTAATGCCGAAATCTAGTGACGTTATAGTTCGTTTTGGTGTTCGGCAAGTTTTTTTATTTTTTTATTTTCGGCCGTTCGTGCGCACATTCTTTTTCTTGAATCAAGTCGAAATTCGGTAGCTGACGTCTACGCCCCTTCGTCGGGTGATTGGTCAACTGTAGGGGTGGGAACTATGGACGGGATTCTTCAATGAAGTGTTTTCTGCCATCCACGAGGGAGAGTGTAGCAGCAGCTAGCCCCTTCTGAATACAGTGCACTACTAGTTTTCATGCACATTCTTTCACTTTAAGTTTCTACACCAAACAACTTAGCTAGATTGCGCAACTAAGACCTATTCTGCATAAAACGTCAATTATTATTATTTTATTTTTATTTATTTATCTTCAATTCATTATCAATATTTTGAGGAAGTGTTACTGGCTAATAGTGGCTATGAAGTTGCTACGGTGTCTCGAGGGACAAACAACAATAAAATTGCTGCTTTTACTTCAAGTTTTTCAAGCGAAGGTCTTTAGGGAGTGTACGAGCCCAGATGTTCGCTTCGCCTAGCCGAGTTCTTCTAGGAGCAAACCGAACCTATGTACGCGGACGCCATTAGGAGACATACCCTAGCCTAGCGTCTTAGGAGACAGACCCTAGCCTAGCGTCTTAGGAGACAGACCCTAGCCTAGCGTCTTAGGAGACAGACCCTAGCCTAGCGTCTTAGGAGACTGACCCAGGCCTAGCGTCTTAGGAGACTGACCCAGGCCTAGCGTCTTAGGAGACAGACCCTAGCCTAGCGTCTTAGGAGACTGACCCAGGCCTAGCGTCTTAGGAGACTGACCCAGGCCTAGCGTCTTAGGAGACTGACCCTAGCCTAGCGTCTTAGGAGACTGACCCTAGCCTAGCGTCTTAGGAGACTGACCCTAGCCTAGCGTCTTAGGAGAAAGACCCTAGCCTAGCGTCTTAGGAGACAGACCCTAGCCTAGCGTCTTAGGAGACAGACCCTAGCCTAGCGTCTTAGGAGACTGTCCCTAGCCTAGCGTCTTAGGAGACTGTCCCTAGCCTAGCGTCTTAGGAGACAGACCCTAGCCTAGTGTCTTAGGAGACAGACCCTAGCCTAGCGTCTTAGGAGACAGACCCTAGCCTAGCGTCTTAGGAGACTGACCCAGGCCTAGCGTCTTAGGAGACAGACCCCTAGCCTGAGCGTCTTAGGGAGACAGACCCCTAGCCTAGCGTCTTAGGAGACAGACCCTAGCCTAGCGTCTTAGGAGACAGACCCTAGCCTAGCGTCTTAGGAGACTGACCCTAGCCTAGCGTCTTAGGAGACTGACCCAGGCCTAGCGTCTTAGGAGACTGACCCAGGCCTAGCGTCTTAGGAGACAGACCCTAGCCTAGCGTCTTAGGAGACAGACCCTAGCCTAGCGTCTAAGGAGACTGACCCAGGCCTAGCGTCTTAGGAGACAGACCCTAGCCTAGCGTCTTAGGAGACTGACCCTAGCCTAGCGTCTTAGGAGACAGACCCTAACCTAGCGTCTTAGGAGACAGACCCTAGCCTAGCGTCTTAGGAGACAGACCCTAACCTAGCGTCTTAGGAGACAGACCCAGGCCTAGCGTCTTAGGAGACAGACCCAGGCCTAGCGTCTTAGGAGACAGACCCAAGCCTAGCGTCTTAGGAGACAGACCCTAGCCTAGCGTCTTAGGAGACAGACCCAGGCCTAGCGTCTTAGGAGACAGACCCTAGCCTAGCGTCTTAGGAGACAGACCCTAGCCTAGCGTCTTAGGAGACAGACCCTAGCCTAGCGTCTTAGGAGACAGACCCTAGCCTAGCGTCTTAGGAGACCCTAGCCTAGCGTCTTAGGAGACAGACCCTAGCCTAGCGTCTTGAGATGGATTTGAGGCTGGTGGCAACCTACTTCCTCCGGCCCAGATGGAAACACTGAATCATGACCTAATGCTGGACTGTCTGGTGGTTGGTGGTGTCTCTCTCTGGATTGGTCAGTACCAGTATGAAGAACCTCAGCCCCAATGAACTGAACTAACTAGTGACTAATGGATAGGGATAAACAGTAACACCATTTTATCAGTTTGAATTCTGCCCCCCAATATAGGCCTATCTGATAACAGGGGTTTCATGATATTATGCAATTATTTTACACTCCCCAACAATGACTGGCTCCCCGGTCCCCACTCTTTTATTCTCTTTCAGGCTCGAAACATCCAAACGGGAGAGCTTGCCGCTGTCAAGATTATTAAACTGGAACCAGGTGAGTTAGATCTAACTATACAATACCTCTCTCTACTTACTGTGTGCATGAAAATGACTCAATTTGAGTGGTAATTAACTCTAAAGGATTAAAAGATACTCAAATATAAAAATTATTTAAGAACATTTATTTGTGGTTTACAGGATATCCACCAAAAAACTACAGTGCATTCGGAAAGAATTCAGACCCCTTGACTTTTTCCACATTTGTTACGTTACAGCCTTATTCTAAAATTTATTAAATTGTTTTTTCCCCCCCTCATCAATCTACACACAATACCCCATAATGACAAAGCAAAAACATCTTTCCCTCGATCCTGACAAGTTTCCCAGTCCCTGCCGCTGAAAAACATCCCCAAAGCATGATGCTGCCACCACCGTGCTTCACCGTAGGGATGGTGCCAGGCTTCCTCCAGACGTGACGCTTGGCATTCAGGCCAAAGAGTTCAATCTTGGTTTCATCAGACCAGAGAATCTTGTTTCTCATGGTCCGAGAGTCCTTTAGGTGCCTTTTGGAAAACTCCAAGCGAGCTGTCATGTGCCTTTTACTGAGGAGTGGCTTCCGTATGGCCACTCTACCATAAAGGCCTGATTGGTGGAGTGCTGCAGAGATGGTTGTCCTTCTGGAAGGTTCTCCCATCTCCACAGAGGAACTTTGGAGCTCTGTCAGAGTGACCATTAGGTTCTTGGTCACCTCCAAGGCCCTTCTCCCCCGATTGCTCAGTTTGGCCGGGCGGCCAGCTCTAGGAAGAGTCTTGGTGGTTCCAAACTTCTTCCATTTAAGAATGATGGAGGCCACTGTGTTCTTGGGGACCTTCAATGCTGAATACGTTTGTTTGGTACCCTTCCCCAGATCTGTGCCTCGACACAATCCTGAATCGGAGCTCTTCGGACAATTCCTTCGACCTCATGGCTTGGTTTTTGCTCTGACATGCACTGTCAACTGAGGGACCTTTATATAGACAGGTGTGTGTCTTTCCAAATCATGTCCAATCAATTGAACTTACCACAGGTGGAATCCTATCAAGTTGTAGAAACATCTCAAGGAGGATCAGTGGAAACAGGATGCACCGGAGCTCAATTTCGAGTCTCATAGCAAAGGGTCTGAATACTTGTGTAAATAAGGTATTTCTGGTTTTTATTTGCGAAAATTTCTAAAAACAATTTTTTGCTTTGTCATTATGGGGTATTGTGTGTAGATTGCTGAGGAAATGTTTTATTTAATCCATTTTAGAATAAGGCTGTAACGAAACAAAATGTGGAAAAAGTCAAGGAAACTGGGTATCCTGCACCATTCCCAGAACCTTGTGGGAAGGTTGTATGCAAAATATCCATAGGACAACCAGGCTCTCACCAAACTCAAAGAAACATATGGTTCTCAGAACGTTATGTGCTAGCTGGGTTTTGCCACTTGCCAAATATGTATTTATCGTGCGGGTTCAGGGCACAGATTAACATCTCAAGGATGATCAATAGAAACAGGATGCACCTGAGCTCAATTTCGAGTTTCATTGCAACAGGTTTGAATGCTAATGTAAATAAGCTATTTCAATTTGTTTTATGTATTTTTTTTTTATTTAGAAACATTTGTAAAACCTGTTTTCACTTTGTCATTATGGGATATTCTGTAGATTGAGGAAGATTTTTATTTATTTAATCCATTTTAGATTACGGCTGTAACATAACAAAATGTGGACATTTCCGAATGCACTGTATGTGACCCAAATGGCACCCTTTTCCCTTCTATAGTCCACTACTTTTGACCAGGCCACATGGGGCTCTAGTCAAAGGTAGGGAATAGGGTGCCATTTGGGACTCAGTGATGCTTATGTGATCCAGATTAGGAGGATTACCACCAGAGGGGCTTTGTGCCTCCAGCCTGCCACCCAGACAAACACCAGCTGATTAACTAACCTACTGTCATTGAAGACAAGCAGGTTCATACTGGGTGGTTCCCCCGAGCCTGGTCCCACATCTGTTTGTGCCGTCTTGGTGTGCCTTGGTGTGACATTGACCATAGGAGTTGGCAAGACAGCACAAACTGATCTGGGACCAGGCTAAGTGTTTTTCCCCCATCATCATACAACTGTTGATGACAGGTCTCTCTTGAAGAAGAGTCTTTCCTTAGACCAACCTATATAGATAAAGGTTGCATTTTAAATGAGGCACTTGTGTTGTGGGGATGGCTTCTCTGCATCTTGTGAGATGTTAAATACATGTTAACTCAGGCTTAGTGGTTGAACACATAGTAAAAAATCCATGTTGCTCAAAACCATAGAGTTGATCTGTCTTTTAATAACTGAAACATAAATCCTTTACTCTTACATTTTACATTTTAGTCATTTAGCAGACGCTCTTATCCAGAGCGACTTACAGTTAAGTGAGTGCATACATTTTTCATACTGGCTCCCCCGTGGGAATCGAACCCACAACCCTGGCGTTGAAAGCGCCACGCTCTACCAACTGAGCTACACAGGGGGGCCTCTTCTGTACCCTTCCGTGACTAAATGTCACAGAGATCCTTAGAGAGGATGCATCCCAAATGGCTGCCTATTCCTTAAATAGTATACTACTTTTGACCAGGGCCCTGGCCATAGGATATAGTGTAGTACAACGAGGGCATTCCAGTGTGTTGTCTTGTGGTGTGGAAACATCAGGTTTACTAGAAGTCACGTGAAGAAGCAGCTGCACAGTAGCGGAAGCTTTTACGTGGTTCCTCGTTCAAAGTAGAAGACGCACTCGCATATCTGAGTCGGTTTGTTGCGGGTGGGTATAATTTGCTATCTTTAAAAATAAAAAATAAAAAAAACTTGCACAGTGCTCTTGCTAGTATCACTTCAGTTTACTGTATCTCATGTGATGCCTTGGAAGACTCATACGAACATAGACCTAAAAGTGGAAGCTTTTACGTGGTCCATTAGGAGACCAAGAGAGGTTCTCAACCTAGGGTACTAGTAACACCCCCACCACATTGCCTATATTCCCAGGGGATACTTAGGAACACTCATCAGAACATGAACCTAACGTCTAATCAGTTGCACTTTGGGGCATGGGGTTATGGTAAAGGCTAAGAAACGTGTCAACACAGGCCAAGACATCTTGTTTTAACATGATTCAGTTGTCTTATTCCTGTCCTCCATCTTGTCAGTCAGAGCGTCAGTCAGTCAGTCGGGTAAACACCTGTACACCTGTGACCAGGTGCGATGGAACAGGTTTGTCTAGGTGGAGTGACGGTGCTGGTAAGACAGGCCAGGCAGGGACAGGGAAAGAGAGGGAAGGAGAAACCGGGAGGGAGGGAGGCAGGCATGGAGGGAGGGAGGGAGGGAGGGAGTGGGAGCTGCTTGGGAGTGGACTGGCTCTCAGGCACACACACACACACACACACACACACACAGGCCCTTCTCAAAGGCTTTGCGAACAGTCACCCTGTAATGTAGATGTGGCATGTAGTGTGTACCAGGACCAAAGAAATCTCTCCCTTGGGGTCCCTTTTGTAATGACTCAGTATTACCAGAATGATATTCAATGTCTCAATGCCCATTTACTTTAATACCACCGTGGGCATTGGAATGTTTGTAGAGAGTGAGTTGACTAGAGCCCAACCAATATGTTTTTTTTTGTTGGGGGGTCCGATTCAGATTTTTTGGGAGGGACAAAACTTACCGATTTTATACTGTTTCACAGTGGGGAAATTAAAAAGTGTAATTTCTCATAAAATTGCCATCCAAAAGCGCAATTGTCCAAGAAATATACTTAGAATCTTTTCTTACATTGTGACCATAATGACACATCACGAGAATGTCAGTAACTGAGGGGATCTTATGTTCAGATCAGAATGAGATTCTCTTTCTTCATCCTTTTTATCGGTGGAATGGCCGACGATAACGGTGAACCGATAAATCAGTTGGGCTCTAGATTTGACTGGTGACCTTTTTATTGTGATAACATCTTGGAATTACGACCATGTTTGATATCACTGTCTGATGTCAGTCAACCTACACTGCCTTTCCAGACCAAACTGCTTCAACTTCATCTGAAGCCGACTAGAGACTTTCAATCTCCCATCATTTCAATGGTTTGTTTTACTTTTTAATGTGCTTGGAGATTCTTTGAAAAGCGCTATAAAAGTTAAATGAGTTATTATTATTAGTGTTCCTCAATTTCACGTCTTTTGCTACGCTGACTAGAAGTGTGAACAACATGTCTCATACTCTTAAAAAGCCCTGTGGTTGGTGTGGAGGTGGAACTGGTGTCTGCGTCCCTATAAGCCCTGTGGTTGGTGTGGAGGTGGAGCTGGTGTCTGCGTCCCTATAAGCCCTGTGGTTGGTGTGGAGCTGGTGTCTTGTGTCCCTATAAGCCCTGTGGTTGGTGTGGAGGTGGAGCTGGTGTCTGTGTCCCTATAAGCCCTGTGGTTGGTGTGGAGGTGGAGCTGGTGTCTGTGTCCCTATAAGCCCTGTGGTTGGTGTGGAGGTGGTGTCTGCGTCCCTATAAGCCCTGTGGTTGGTGTGGAGGTGGAACTGGTGTCTGCATCCCTATAAGTCCTGTGGTTGGTGCGGAGGTGGAACTGGTGTCTCTGTCCCTATAAGCCCTGGTGTCTGTGTCCCTATAAGTCCTGTGGTTGGTGTGGAGGTGGAACTGGTGTCTGCGTCCCTATAAGTCCTGTGGTTGGTGTGGAGGTGGAGCTGGTGTCTGTGTCCCTACAAGCCCTGGTGTCTGTGTCCCTATAAGTCCTGTGGTTGGTGTGGAGGTGGAACTGGTGTCTGTGTCCCTATAAGCCCTGTGGTTGGTATGGAGGTGGAACTGGTGTCTCTGTCCCTATAAGCCCTGGCGTCTACGTCCCTATAAGTCCTGTGGTTGGTGCGGAGGTGGAACTGGTGTCTGCGTCCCTATAAGTCCTGTGGTTGGTGCGGAGGTGGAACTGGTGTCTCTGTCCCTATAAGCCCTGGTGTCTGTGTCCCTATAAGTCCTGTGGTTGGTGTGGAGGTGGAGCTGGTGTCTGTGTCCCTACAAGCCCTGGTGTCTGTGTCCCTATAAGTCCTGTGGTTGGTGTGGAGCTGGTGTCTGTGTCCCTATAAGCCCTGTGGTTGGTGCGGAGCTGGTGTCTGCGTCCCTATAAGCCCTGTGGTTGGTGCGGAGGTGGAGCTGGTGTCTGTGTCCCTACAAGCCCTGTGGTTGGTGTGGAGGTGGTGTCTGTGTCCCTATAAGTCCTGTGGTTGGTGCGGAGGTGGTGTCTGTGTCCCTATAAGCCCTGTTGTTGGGGTGGAGGTGGTGTCTGCGTCCCTATAAGTCCTGTGGTTGGTGTGGAGCTGGTGTCTGTGTCCCTACAAGCCCTGGTGTCTGTGTCCCTATAAGTCCTGTGGTTGGTGTGGAGGTGGTGTCTGTGTCCCTATAAGCCCTGTGGTTGGTGTGGAGGTGGTGTCTGTGTCCCTATAAGTCCTGTGGTTGGTGCGGAGGTGGTGTCTGTGTCCCTATAAGCCCTGTGGTTGGTGTGGAGGTGGTGTCTGTGTCCCTATAAGCCCTGTGGTTGGTGTGGAGGTGGTGTCTGCGTCCCTATAAGTCCTGTGGTTGGTGTGGAGCTGGTGTCTGTGTCCCTACAAGCCCTGGTGTCTGTGTCCCTATAAGTCCTGTGGTTGGTGTGGAGGTGGTGTCTGTGTCCCTATAAGCCCTGTGGTTGGTGCGGAGGTGGAACTGGTGTCTGCGTCCCTATAAGTCCTGTGGTTGGTGCGGAGGTGGAACTGGTGTCTGCGTCCCTATAAGCCCTGTGGTTGGTGCGGAGGTGGAACTGGTGTCTGCGTCCCTATAAGCCCTGTGGTTGGTGCGGAGGTGGAGCTGGTGTCTGTGTCCCTATAAGCCCTGTGGTTGGTGCGGAGCTGGTGTCTGCGTCCCTATAAGCCCTGTGGTTGGTGCGGAGGTGGAGCTGGTGTCTGTGTCCCTATAAGCCCTGTGGTTGGTGTGGAGGTGGAGCTGGTGTCTGTGTCCCTACAAGCCCTGGTGTCTGTGTCCCTATAAGTCCTGTGGTTGGTGTGGAGGTGGTGTCTGTGTCCCTATAAGCCCTGTGGTTGGTGCGGAGGTGGAACTGGTGTCTGCGTCCCTATAAGCCCTGTGGTTGGTGCGGAGGTGGAACTGGTGTCTCTGTCCCTATAAGCCCTGGTGTCTACGTCCCTATAAGTCCTGTGGTTGGTGCGGAGGTGGAACTGGTGTCTGCGTCCCTATAAGCCCTGTGGTTGGTGCGGAGGTGGAACTGGTGTCTGCGTCCCTATAAGTCCTGTGGTTGGTGCGGAGGTGGAACTGGTGTCTGTGTCCCTATAAGCCCTGGTGTCTGTGTCCCTATAAGCCCTGTGGTTGGTGCGGAGGTGGAACTGGTGTCTGTGTCCCTATAAGCCCTGTGGTTGGTGCGGAGGTGGAGCTGGTGTCTGTGTCCCTATAAGCCCTGTGGTTGGTGCGGAGGTGGAGCTGGTGTCTGTGTCCCTATAAGCCCTGTGGTTGGTGTGGAGGTGGTGTCTGCGTCCCTATAAGCCCTGTGGTTGGTGCAGAGGTGGAACTGGTGTCTGTGTCCCTATAAGCCTTGTGGTTGGTGCGGAGGTGGAGCTGGTGTCAGCGTCCCTATAAGCCCTGTGGTTGGTGTGGAGGTAGAACTGGTGTCTGTGTCCCTATAAGCCCTGTGGTTGGTGTGGAGGTGGAACTGGTGTCTGCGTCCCTATAAGCCCTGTGGTTGGTGCGGAGGTGGAGCTGGTGTCTGTGTCCCTATAAGCCCTGTGGTTGGTGCGGAGCTGGTGTCTGCGTCCCTATAAGCCCTGTGGTTGGTGCGGAGGTGGAACTGGTGTCTGCGTCCCTATAAGCCCTGTGGTTGGTGCGGAGGTGGAGCTGGTGTCTGTGTCCCTATAAGCCCTGTGGTTGGTGCGGAGGTGGAGCTGGTGTCTGTGTCCCTATAAGCCCTGTGGTTGGTGTGGAGGTGGTGTCTGCGTCCCTATAAGCCCTGTGGTTGGTGCAGAGGTGGAACTGGTGTCTGTGTCCCTATAAGCCTTGTGGTTGGTGCGGAGGTGGAGCTGGTGTCAGCGTCCCTATAAGCCCTGTGGTTGGTGTGGAGGTAGAACTGGTGTCTGTGTCCCTATAAGCCCTGTGGTTGGTGTGGAGGTGGAACTGGTGTCTGCGTCCCTATAAGCCCTGGTGTCTGTGTCCCTATAAGCCCTGTGGTTGGTGTGGAGGTGGAGCTGGTGTCTGTGTCCCTATAAGCCCTGGTGTCTGTGTCCCTATAAGCCCTGTGGTTGGTGTGGAGGTGGAGCTGGTGTCTGCGTCCCTATAAGCCCTGTGGTTGGTGTGGAGGCGGAACTGGTGTCTGTGTCCCTATAAGCCCTGTGGTTGGTGTGGAGGTGGTGTCTGTGTCCCTATAAGCCCTGTGGTTGGTGTGGAGGCGGAACTGGTGTCTGTATCCCTATAAGCCCTGTGGTTGGTGCGGAGGTGGAACTGGTGTCTGTGTCCCTATAAGCCCTGTGGTTGGTTCTGAGGTGGAACTGGTGTCTGCGTCCCTATAAGCCCTGTGGTTGGTGCGGAGGTGGAACTGGTGTCTCTGTCCCTATAAGCCCTGTGGTTGGTGCGGAGGTGGAGCTGGTGTCTGCGTCCCTATAAGCCCTGTGGTTGGTGTGGAGGTGGAACTGGTGTCTGCGTCCCTATAAGCCCTGTGGTTGGTGCGGAGGTGGAGCTGGTGTCTGCGTCCCTATAAGCCCTGTGGTTGGTGTGGAGGTGGATCTGGTGTCTGTGTCCCTATAAGCCCTGTGGTTGGTGCGGAGGTGGAACTGGTGTCTCTGTCCCTATAAGCCCTGGTGTCTGTGTCCCTATAAGTCCTGTGGTTGGTGTGGAGGTGGAACTGGTGTCAGTGTCCCTATAAGCCCTGTGGTTGGTATGGAGGTGGAACTGGTGTCTCTGTCCCTATAAGCCCTGGTGTCTACGTCCCTATAAGTCCTGTGGTTGGTGCGGAGGTGGAACTGGTGTCTGCGTCCCTATAAGTCCTGTGGTTGGTGCGGAGGTGGAACTGGTGTCTGTGTCCCTACAAGCCCTGGTGTCTGTGTCCCTCTAAGTCCTGTGGTTGGTGCGGAGGTGGAACTGGTGTCTCTGTCCCTATAAGCCCTGGTGTCTGTGTCCCTATAAGTCCTGTGGTTGGTGTGGAGGTGGAGCTGGTGTCTGTGTCCCTACAAGCCCTGGTGTCTGTGTCCCTATAAGTCCTGTGGTTGGTGTGGAGGTGGAGCTGGTGTCTGTGTCCCTATAAGCCCTGTGGTTGGTGTGGAGGTGGAACTGGTGTCTGCGTCCCTATAAGTCCTGTGGTTGGTGTGGAGGTGGAGCTGGTGTCTGCGTCCCTATAAGTCCTGTGGTTGGTGCGGAGGTGGAACTGGTGTCTCTGTCCCTATAAGCCCTGGTGTCTACGTCCCTATAAGTCCTGTGGTTGGTGCGGAGGTGGAACTGGTGTCTGCATCCCTATAAGCCCTGTGGTTGGTGCGGAGGTGGAACTGGTGTCTGCGTCCCTATAAGTCCTGTGGTTGGTGCGGAGGTGGAACTGGTGTCTGTGTCCCTATAAGCCCTGTGGTTGGTGTGGAGGTGGAACTGGTGTCTGTGTCCCTATAAGCCCTGGTGTCTGTGTCCCTATAAGCCCTGTGGTTGGTGCGGAGGTGGAACTGGTGTCTCTGTCCCTATAAGCCCTGTGGTTGGTGCGGAGGTGGAACTGGTGTCTGCGTCCCTATAAGCACTGTGGTTGGTGCGGAGGTGGAGCTGGTGTCTGTGTCCCTATAAGCCCTGTGGTTGGTGCGGAGCTGGTGTCTGCGTCCCTATAAGCCCTGTGGTTGGTGCGGAGGTGGAACTGGTGTCTGCGTCCCTATAAGCCCTGTGGTTGGTGCGGAGGTGGAGCTGGTGTCTGTGTCCCTATAAGCCCTGTGGTTGGTGCGGAGCTGGTGTCTGCGTCCCTATAAGCCCTGTGGTTGGTGCGGAGGTGGAGCTGGTGTCTGTGTCCCTACAAGCCCTGTGGTTGGTGTGGAGGTGGTGTCTGTGTCCCTATAAGTCCTGTGGTTGGTGCGGAGGTGGTGTCTGTGTCCCTATAAGCCCTGTTGTTGGTGTGGAGGTGGTGTCTGCGTCCCTATAAGTCCTGTGGTTGGTGTGGAGGTGGAGCTGGTGTCTGTGTCCCTACAAGCCCTGGTGTCTGTGTCCCTATAAGTCCTGTGGTTGGTGCGGAGGTGGTGTCTGTGTCCCTATAAGCCCTGTGGTTGGTGTGGAGGTGGTGTCTGTGTCCCTATAAGCCCTGTGGTTGGTGTGGAGGTGGTGTCTGCGTCCCTATAAGTCCTGTGGTTGGTGTGGAGCTGGTGTCTGTGTCCCTACAAGCCCTGGTGTCTGTGTCCCTATAAGTCCTGTGGTTGGTGTGGAGGTGGTGTCTGCGTCCCTATAAGTCCTGTGGTTGGTGCGGAGGTGGAACTGGTGTCTGCGTCCCTATAAGCCCTGTGGTTGTTGCGGAGGTGGAACTGGTGTCTGCGTCCCTATAAGCCCTGTGGTTGGTGCGGAGGTGGAGCTGGTGTCTGTGTCCCTATAAGCCCTGTGGTTGGTGCGGAGCTGGTGTCTGCGTCCCTATAAGCCCTGTGGTTGGTGCGGAGGTGGAGCTGGTGTCTGTGTCCCTATAAGCCCTGTGGTTGGTGTGGAGGTGGAGCTGGTGTCTGTGTCCCTACAAGCCCTGGTGTCTGTGTCCCTATAAGTCCTGTGGTTGGTGTGGAGGTGGTGTCTGTGTCCCTATAAGCCCTGTGGTTGGTGCGGAGGTGGAACTGGTGTCTGCGTCCCTATAAGCCCTGTGGTTGGTGCGGAGGTGGAACTGGTGTCTCTGTCCCTATAAGCCCTGCTGGTTGGTGCGGAGGTGGAGCTGGTGTCTGTGTCCCTATAAGCCCTGTGGTTGGTGCGGAGGTGGAGCTGGTGTCTGTGTCCCTATAAGCCCTGTGGTTGGTGTGGAGGTGTTGTCTGCGTCCCTATAAGCCCTGTGGTTGGTGCAGAGGTGGAACTGGTGTCTGTGTCCCTATAAGCCTTGTGGTTGGTGCGGAGGTGGAGCTGGTGTCAGCGTCCCTATAAGCCCTGTGGTTGGTGTGGAGGTGGAACTGGTGTCTGCGTCCCTATAAGCCCTGGTGTCTGTGTCCCTATAAGCCCTGTGGTTGGTGTGGAGGTGGAGCTGGTGTCTGTGTCCCTATAAGCCCTGGTGTCTGTGTCCCTATAAGCCCTGTGGTTGGTGTGGAGGTGGAGCTGGTGTCTGCGTCCCTATAAGCCCTGTGGTTGGTGTGGAGGCGGAACTGGTGTCTGTGTCCCTATAAGCCCTGTGGTTGGTGTGGAGGTGGTGTCTGTGTCCCTATAAGCCCTGTGGTTGGTGTGGAGGCGGAACTGGTGTCTGTATCCCTATAAGCCCTGTGGTTGGTGCGGAGGTGGAACTGGTGTCTGTGTCCCTATAAGCCCTGGTGTCTGTGTCCCTATAAGCCCTGTGGTTGGTTCTGAGGTGGAACTGGTGTCTGCGTCCCTATAAGCCCTGTGGTTGGTGCGGAGGTGGAACTGGTGTCTCTGTCCCTATAAGCCCTGTGGTTGGTGCGGAGGTGGAGCTGGTGTCTGCGTCCCTATAAGCCCTGTGGTTGGTGTGGAGGTGGAACTGGTGTCTGCGTCCCTATAAGCCCTGTGGTTGGTGCGGAGGTGGAGCTGGTGTCTGCGTCCCTATAAGCCCTGTGGTTGGTGTGGAGGTGGAACTGGTGTCTGTGTCCCTATAAGCGCTGTGGTTGGTGTGGAGGTGGAACTGGTGTCTGTGTCCCTATAAGCCCTGTGGTTGGTGTGGAGGTGGAACTGGTGTCTGCGTCCCTATAAGCCCTGTGGTTGGTGTGGAGGTGGTGTCTGTGTCCCTATAAGCCCTGTGGTTGGTGTGGAGGCGGAACTGGTGTCTGTATCCCTATAAGCCCTGTGGTTGGTGCGGAGGTGGAACTGGTGTCTGTGTCCCTATAAGCCCTGGTGTCTGTGTCCCTATAAGCCCTGTGGTTGGTTCTGAGGTGGAACTGGTGTCTGCGTCCCTATAAGCCCTGTGGTTGGTGCGGAGGTGGAACTGGTGTCTCTGTCCCTATAAGCCCTGTGGTTGGTGCGGAGGTTAGGGTTAGGGTTAGGGTTAGGAGCTGGTGTCTGCGTCCCTATAAGCCCTGTGGTTGGTGTGGAGGTGGAACTGGTGTCTGTGTCCCTATAAGCCCTGTGGTTGGTATGGAGGTGGAACTGGTGACTGAGTCCCTATAAGCCCTGTGGTTGGTGTGGAGCTGGTGACTGCGTCCCTATAAGCCCTGTGGTTGGTGTGGAGGTGGTGTCTGAGTCCTACCCTAATATAGCACACTACTTTTGACCAGAGCGCCCATGGGGAATAAAGTGCAGTTTGAGACGCACCACTGGTTTCTCAATCTCCGAGGGAAGCGCTCATTCTGACAGGAAGTGGCCTAGCTTTGAGGCTTCCAGCAACATGAGAACATTGTGGGTCGCTCTCTGTGTGGATCGCTCTTTGTGTCTGCGTCTCACTGCCCCCCTATTCTCTATAGTGCACTACTTTTGACCAGTGCCTTATGGGTAATAGTTCCTATATTAAGGAGTAGGGTGCCATTTGGGATGCAGACCTTGGTGTACTCTTCGGCGCCTCAATAACTCGCTGAAATGGTCCTCTTGCTGAAACGTTTGTGGTTCCCTGGCCTGTTGTTTGCTGCATATCTGAAATGGCAGCGTCAACAGGTCGTCTCTGCACTGTTAAAACAAGACATTTACAGTTGGGCTAACCATGTCAGCTTGACCCCTTCTCTTCTGGGCAATAAGAAAGGCTCTTGTATTGACATAAGGCTCTCAGCTCTATGTAGGCCCATGGAATCACCTCTACAAATTAAGCATTCTCAGAAGTGCTTGATATGAACGGCACTATTACAGTATTCTATTTCTAGCAGTTATGTATGAGGTTACTGGTTTCTTTAGAATTCCTCAGTTACTGCCAGTAAAAACACTGAACTGTGAAGCCCCTCTTGTCTTGAGGATGGAGCAGTGTAGTACAGATCTGTCTGTCTGTCTCGTAGTAGAGACGAGTAGGAAGAGATTGGTCTGTCTAGTGTCAGTGGAGACGTGAAGTACAGTACCGCTAAGAGGATTTAAAGCTAGAGTTAAATTGAGCTTCGCCACGCCAGGTAATTCTCAGAGAGAGAGCTATTTAAAGCTTGTTTTTCTTCTCTAGCTAGCTAACACGGATGGGCCATTCACGCCACACACAGATTTACCCTTCTCTCACTGCTCTGAGAACGATACTCCTAATCTAAATGGTTTGTATTATTGACGCTAAAGGACAATATTGCTAGTGGTTGGTTATGTGGCCAGGCCAGTGCCACCTGGCTCCTGTTGCTTCAGTCTTGTGCTCTGGTCCGTAGGCTATATGAGAAGTAGCACTGGTTGGTCGGTTGGGTCTGTGTTACCTTATTCCCTTTTTATACTGCACTACTTTGCCAAGGGCTCTGAATAGGGAATAGGGTGGCATTTGTGAGGCAGCCCGTGGCAACAGAGCACACAGGAGGACGTCTTCACTTCAGTAGACTCTCTTTAATCATACACACTAGTCGTCCTTTTATATTCAAAATGCCCCCTTTTTACTTGTATTCCCAACTGTAACGTCAGGGCTGTATCCATAAAGCATAGGAGTACTGATCTAGGATCAGTTCAACCTTTTATATCATTATGAATACGATTTATGTGGACAGCCGGGAGCTGGTCCAAGATCAGAACTTCTTCTCTGAGACACTTTAATGCAGGCCCCAGCCCTTCAGCTTCGCCACCTTCAAACCCACCCTGTCTGTGGACCTGTCCTTTTCTAGCCTGAGTTCCAGTCTGTTTGTGCTGTCATGCCAACTCCTTGTCATTTGCTTGACAATGAGCAGCAAATGGAGTTGGCAAGAGAGTACAAACAGATCTGGGATCAGGCTAGACCTGTCCTCTCCCCTGACAGAATCGAGAATGAAGGCCAAGTGTCACTTCTGCAGTAGTAGATCGGGGATAGGCTCACACGGTAGACTAAAAGGATAGGCCCAGAAATCTTGCTTGTTTGTAGGTGACCAAATACTTATTTTCCACCATAATTTGCAAATAAATTCATTAAAAATCCTACAATGTAATTTTCAGGATTTTTTTTTCTCAATTTGTCTGTCAAAGTTGACGTGTACCTATGATGAAAATTACAGGCCTCTCTCATCTTTTTAAGTGGGAGAACATGCACAATTGGTGGCTGACTAAATACTTTTTTTCCCCCACTGTATATCCAAAGTAGGGACTGGGGTTTGAAATCATTTTACTATTAGAATAGTATAATGAATTTTTGTTGGATATCCGGATAGTGGAAATATGTTATTGAGGGCAGTTTTTGTGTGTAATTTATATGTAAATTTTTTAAAACCCTGTACATTTTTTAAACTTGAGCACTGCTGCGCGAGCGAGAGGCTGGCCCTCTATTTGCTGCAGCTGCAGAGGTGCCGGTGAGATGGGAGCGAGCAGGCGGAGGCAGAGAGAGAGAGACTCTACTAAGCTACAGACAAGACTAGCTAACTTGTAGCAGCCACAATCTTATACTGAACAAAAATCAAAAACGCAACATGTAAAGTGTTGGTCCCATGTTTCACGAGCTAAAATAAAATATCCCATAAATGTTCCATATGCACAAAAAGCTTATTTCTCTGAAATGTTGTGCACAAATTTGTTTAAATCCCTGTTAGTGAGCATTTTTCATTTGCCAAGATAATCCATCCACCTGACAGGTGTGGCATATCAAGACGCTGATTGAACAGCATGATCATTACACAGGTGCACCTTGTGCACCTCAAAATTTGAGACGTCTGTGGCAATGTCTTGTGTGACAATACTGCACATTTTAGAGTGGCAGTTTTGTCACACAAGACATTGCCACAGATGTCTCAAATTTTGAGGAAGTGTGCAATTGGCATGCTGACTGCAGGAATGTCCACCAGAGCTATTGCCAGAGAATGGCGTGTAGCTCAGTTGGTAGAGCATGGCGTTTGCAACGCCAGGGTGGTGGGTTCGATTCCCACGGGGGGCCAGTATGAAAATGTATGCACTCACTTAACTGTAAGTCGCTCTGGATAAGAGCGTCTGCTAAATGACTAAAATGTCAAATATGTTCATTTCTCTACCATAAGCTGCCTCCAATATTCTTTTAGAGGATTTGAGAGTACATCCAACCGGCCTCACAACCGCAGACCACGTGTAACCAGGCCAGCCCAGGACCTACACATCCGGCGGCTTCACCTGCGGCATAGCCTGAGACGAACCACCCGGACACACGGACAGCTGATGAAACCGTGGGTTTGCACAACCGAAGAATTTCTGCACAATCTGTCAGAAACCGTCTCAGGGAAGCTCATCTGCGTGTTCGTCATCCTCACCAGGGCCTTGACCTGACTGTAGTTCGGCGTCGTAACCGGCATCAGTGGGCAAATTCTCCCCTTCGAAGGCCACAAGCACGCTGGAGAAGTGTGTTCTTCACGGATGAATCCCAGTTTAAACTGTACCAGGCAGATGGCATCCTGTGGGCGAGCAGTTTGCTGATGCCAACATTGTGAACAGAGTGCACCATGGTGGGGTTATGGTATGGTCAGTCATAAGCTATGGACAACGAACACAATTGCATTTTATCGTTGGCAATTTAAATACTGTGGCGAGATCCTGAGGCCCGTTGTCGTGCCGTTCATCCACTGCCATCACCTCATGTTTCAGCGTGATAATAGGATCACCACTTTATTTTAAGAATGTGAAATGTCAGAATAATAGTAGAGAGAATGATTTATTTCAGCTTTTATTTCTTTCATCACATTCCCAGTGGATCAGAAGTTTACATACACTCAATTAGTATTTGGTAGCATTGCCTTTAAATTGTTTAACTTGGGTGAAACGTTTTGGGTAGCCTTCCACAAGCATACATTTTTCATAGTGGCCCCCCGTGAGAAACGAACCCACAACCCTGGCGTTGCAAGCGCCATGCTTGTAGCCAACTGAGCTACATGCACTGTCAACTGTGGGACCTTATATAGACAGGTGTGTGTCTTTCCAAATCATGTCCAATCAATTGAATTTACCACAGGTGGACTCCAATCAAGTTGTAGAAACATCTCAAGGATGATCAATGGAAACAGGATTTACCTGAGCTCAATTTCGAGTCTCATAGCAAAGGGGCTGAATACTTACGTAAATAAGATATTTCTGTTTTGTATTTTTAATACATTTGAAAAAAAATCTAAAAACATGTTTTCGCTTTCTCATTATGGGGTATTGTGTGTAGATCGCTGAGAAAAATGTGTAATTTAATCCATTTTAGAATAAGGCTGTAACGTACCAAAATGTGGAAAAAGTCAAGCGGTCTGAATACTTTCCGAAGGCACTGTATGTTGCAGCTTTAGCAACACAGACAGCGTGATAAACACTGTTGATGTTCTGTGGTGGTCGCTGCAGCATGGAGGAGAGAGAAAGAGACAATGGGTGCTAGTCACAGTCACTCGCTGTCTTTTTATTTATTTTCTACTAAGCGCAGCAAGTCTGAGACTGGCACAATCAATTCAATTGCTGGTCAGACTCCCTCTAGTCATTTGTTTCTTGTCTTAATTATTTAATCAAACAGTGTGCTTAAAGCATCAGAGAAGCTCAGTGAATATAGTTGATTTGATTTAAAAATACATAGGATGTGTCAATATATGGAACAATACAATGTTTTAAAATGTCAACCAATCGATTGGTCGAAAGAACAGAGGACTCTTGGTCGACCAAGATTTTTTTTTTGCCGGGGACAGCCCTACTCTGGATTGACGTGTATTAGAGCGTGTTCCAGTTCTCAACGATATCCACAAACTTGAAGCCATTGAAGAGGGCCACAATCAACAGCCTGATCAACTCTTTGCGAAGGAGATGTGTCGCGCTGCATGAGGCAAATGGTGGTCTCACCAGATGCTGACTGGTTTTCTGATCCACGCCCCTAACTTTTTTTGGTGACCAAAATATCAGTTTCTGTATTCACAGTCGTAAAATCCATAGATTTTATTTTTTGTATATATATTTATTGTATTATTTGGGGGGAATTTTACCCCCTTTTTCTCCCCAATTTCGATCTTGTCTCATCGCTGCTATTCCCCACTGGGCTCGGTAGAGGCGAAGGTGAAACATGACCCGCCAAACCGCGCTTCATAACACCCGCCTGCTTAACCCCGAAGCCAGCTGCACCAATGTGTCGGAGGAAACACCGTTCAACGGACGACCGAGGTCAGCCTGCAGGCGCCCGGCCCGCCACAAGGAGTCGCTAGAGCGCGATGAGCCAAGTAAAGCCACCCCGGCCAAACCCTCCCCTAACCCAGACGACGCTGGGCCAATTGTGCGCCGCCCTATGGGACTCCCGGTCACGGCCGGTTGTGACACAGCCTGGGATCGAACCCGGGTCTGTAGTGACGCCTCAAGCACTGCGATGCAGTGCCTTAGAACGTTGCGCCACACGGGAGGCCCTAATCAATTTATTTCAATTGACAGATTTCCTTATATGAACTGTAACTCAGTAACAGTTTTGAAATTGTTGCATTTATATTTTTGTTCAGTGTATTTATCATCCCATAGAACAGTGCCTGTCTTGACTGGAGTAACCTAGAGAACCTAGACAGCTATAGCTAGCTGGGCTAATTTGAGGCCACATTTAGCGTTTTCTTCCCAACCCCATTCAGATAAAAACAGCCTACCTGTTCATTGCTCCTTGTAGCCTGCTCCTTCTCATTTCACTAACGTTTAATTCCGTAATTTTATTCCATCTTACATTGCATTGTTGGCAGGTAGCTTAGTGGTTAAGAGTATTGTGCTAGTAACCGAACGGTCGCTGGTTCTAATCCCCGAGCCGACTAGGTGAAAACTCTGTCGATATGCCCTTGAGCAAGGCACTTAACCCTAATTGCTCCTGTAAGTCGCTCTGGATAAGAGCGTCTGCTAAATGACAAAAAAATAAATCTATATACGTAAAGAAAAAATACGATATATATATAAAGAATGTGAGATGCGTTTTGCCACCTTATGATATTTTTTTATAAATGTTTTGCTCTAGATTGCAGCAGATGGCAGGTACAGGTGGAACGCCTCACTCAGCAGCATCCCCATGTTTAAAAAACCAATCCTGGTACATGATGATGTGCTCCCAGCTCTCTAGTCTAGAAGCCAGAGCTCTGGCGGTCCTCTCCTAGCAGAGTAAACACACACAGATGGAGAGCATGAGATGCTATGGCTTTTGAGCTGCAGCTGACGGTCCTCTCCTAGCAGTGTGAGGAGGAAGCAGCTAGCTCCTGATTTGATATCCAGCGGACTCCTGTGTCATGTGTTAATGTGTTCCAGGGCCCGTTCTCTTTGTCTCCTTCCTGGGTCTGTCTCTGGCTATGTCACAAATGCCACCCTATTCCCTATATGGTGCACTACTTTTGACCAGAGCTCGATGGGACCTGGCCAAAAGTAGTGCACTACATAGGGAATAGGGTGCCAGTTGAGATGCACTCTCTGTCTCACTGGCTGCTGAATTGAGAGCAGATGGCGTCGCTGCAGTGCATAGTTTTAGACTCCTGCTTCCTCTTACCAAAAGGGATGCATGAAGTCCAACAGAACTCAACCGATACACAGTCTAGACCAGGGTTGCCCAACCCTGTTCCTGGAGAGCTACCGTCCTGTAGGTTTTCGCTCCAACCCAAGGTGTTACTAACCTGATTCATTTTACGAAAACGAGGCACACGCCAGATAGCTAGCAACAATAGCAAGAAGCTGCCATGTGGGGAATCGCAGGCGGCTCGTTTCAGCTAGTTTTATCCTGTGTTCTTGATCCCATGTCTTGTTTTGAGGTGTTTTGACTGATGTCACGTCAATGCTAATATGGCTGAAATTCGCTAGCTAGCTAACCAACAACTGTAGCGATGTATTAGAGTGCTCATTCTGCACATTTTATTTCTGTTTTCAATAAACATTGGAGACTAAATATAGGTTACATGTTGTCAACAATCTAAGCCAGGACTGCCCAACCCTGTTCCTGGAGAGCTACCCTCCTGTAGGTTTTTTGCTCCAACCCTAATCTAGCGCACCTGATTCTAATAATTAGCAGGTTGATAAAATGAATCAGGTTAGTAACACCTGGGGTTGGAGGCGAAAAACCTACAGGAGGGCAGCTCTCCAGGAACAGGGTTGGGCAACCCTGGTCTAGATGTTACAGTGGTGGTAGTGGTGGTGCTATGTTAGCGACAGCAGCTAGTAGCTAGCTGAACACTCTGCGTGTGTATATTTATAGGAATTCAAGCGAATCACAGACCGTCTACACTAGATACTACCTACCTGAACTCCGTACGACGTAATAGTTTATAGGACACCGTTTAGTTCATTTTGTTCATATGCAGCGTGGCTGTGGTATGATATAAACTGTAGAAGTATTAATTCATCCGGCCATATTGAAATGGTGGCGTAAAGTCCTCCGTGGTTTGGAGCATGGCAAAGCAAGCGGAAAGATTTAGTGATAAGTAAAATATTGTGATTGTCCAGTCCAACGTGTTTAACTTTTCCTGCACTAAATATGAAGTCTAGAAGTATACCGTGATGGTCTGATAGTAGTCACTGTTGCAATATGAAGTCTAGAAGTATACCGTGATGGTCTGATAGTAGTCACTGTTGCAATATGAAGTCTAGAAGTATACCGTGATGGTCTGATAGTAGTCACTGTTGCAATATGAAGTCTAGAAGTATACCGTGATGGTCTGATAGTAGTCACTGTTGCAATATGAAGTCTAGAAGTATACCGTGATGGTCTGATAGTAGTCACTGTTGCAATATGAAGTCTAGAAGTATACCGTGATGGTCTGATAGTAGTCACTGTTGCAATAGGAAGTCTAGAAGTATACCGTGATGGTCTGATAGTAGTCACTGTTGCAATATGACGTCTAGAAGTATACCGTGATGGTCTGGTAGTAGTCACTGTTGCAATATGAAGTCTAGAAGTATACCGTGATGGTCTGATAGTAGTCACTGTTGCAATATGAAGTCTAGAAGTATACCGTGATGGTCTGATAGTAGTCACTGTTGCAATATGAAGTCTAGAAGTATACCGTGTTGGTCTGATAGTAGTCACTGTTGCAATATGAAGTCTAGAAGTATACCGTGATGGTCTGATAGTAGTCACTGTTGCAATATGAAGTCTAGAAGTATACCGTGTTGGTCTGATAGTAGTCACTGTTGCAATATGAAGTCTAGAAGTATACCGTGATGGTCTGATAGTAGTCACTGTTGCAATAGGAAGTCTAGAAGTATACCGTGATGGTCTGATAGTAGTCACTGTTGCAATATGAAGTCTAGAAGTATACCGTGATGGTCTGATAGTAGTCACTGTTGCAATATGAAGTCTAGAAGTATACCGTGATGGTCTGATAGTAGTCACTGTTGCAACAGGAAGTCTAGAAGTATACCGTGATGGTCTGATAGTAGTCACTGTTGCAATATGAAGTCTAGAAGTATACCGTGATGGTCTGATAGTAGTCACTGTTGCAATATGAAGTCTAGAAGTATACCGTGATGGTCTGATAGTAGTCACTGTTGCAATATGAAGTCTAGAAGTATACCGTGATGGTCTGATAGTAGTCACTGTTGCAATATGAAGTCTAGAAGTGTACCGTGATGGTCTGATAGTAGTCACTGTTGCAATATGAAGTCTAGAAGTGTACCGTGATGGTCTGATAGTAGTCACTGTTGCAATATGAAGTCTAGAAGTATACCGTGATGGTCTGATAGTAGTCACTGTTGCAATATGAAGTCTAGAAGTATACCGTGATGGTCTGATAGTAGTCACTGTTGCAATATGACGTCTAGAAGTATACCGTGATGGTCTGATAGTAGTCACTGTTGCAATATGAAGTCTAGAAGTATACCGTGATGGTCTGATAGTAGTCACTGTTGCAATATGAAGTCTAGAAGTATACCGTGATGGTCTGATAGTAGTCACTGTTGCAATATGAAGTCTAGAAGTATACCGTGATGGTCTGATAGTAGTCACTGTTGCAATATGAAGTCTAGAAGTATACCGTGATGGTCTGATAGTAGTCACTGTTGCAATATGAAGTCTAGAAGTATACCGTGATGGTCTGATAGTAGTCACTGTTGCAATATGAAGTCTAGAAGTATACCGTGATGGTCTGATAGTAGTCACTGTTGCAATATGAAGTCTAGAAGTATACCGTGATGGTCTGATAGTAGTCACTGTTGCAATATGAAGTCTAGAAGTATACCGTGATGGTCTGATAGTAGTCACTGTTGCAATATGAAGTCTAGAAGTATACCGTGATGGTCTGATAGTAGTCACTGTTGCAATATGAAGTCTAGAAGTATACCGTGATGGTCTGATAGTAGTCACTGTTGCAATATGAAGTCTAAAGTATACCGTGATGGTCTGATAGTAGTCACTGTTGCAATATGAAGTCTAGAAGTATACCGTGATGGTCTGATAGTAGTCACTGTTGCAATATGAAGTCTAGAAGTATACCGTGATGGTCTGATAGTAGTCACTGTTGCAATATGAAGTCTAGAAGTATACCGTGATGGTCTGATAGTAGTCACTGTTGCAATATGAAGTCTAGAAGTATACCGTGATGGTCTGATAGTAGTCACTGTTGCAATATGAAGTCTAGAAGTATACCGTGATGGTCTGATAGTAGTCACTGTTGCAATATGAAGTCTAGAAGTATACCGTGATGGTCTGATAGTAGTCACTGTTGCAATATGAAGTCTAGAAGTATACCGTGATGGTCTGATAGTAGTCACTGTTGCAATATGAAGTCTAGAAGTATACCGTGATGGTCTGATAGTAGTCACTGTTGCAATATGAAGTCTAGAAGTATACCGTGATGGTCTGATAGTAGTCACTGTTGCAATATGAAGTCTAGAAGTATACCGTGATGGTCTGATAGTAGTCACTGTTGCAATATGAAGTCTAGAAGTATACCGTGATGGTCTGATAGTAGTCACTGTTGCAATATGAAGTCTAGATGTATACCGTGATGGTCTGATAGTCACTGTTGCAATATGACGTCTAGAAGTATACCGTGATGGTCTGATAGTAGTCACTGTTGCAATATGAAGTCTAGAAGTATACCGTGATGGTCTGATAGTAGTCACTGTTGCAATATGAAGTCTAGAAGTATACCGTGATGGTCAGATAGTAGTCACTGTTGCAATATGAAGTCTAGAAGTATACCGTGATGGTCTGATAGTAGTCACTGTTGCAATAGGAAGTCTAGAAGTATACCGTGATGGTCTGATAGTAGTCACTGTTGCAATATGAAGTCTAGAAGTATACCGTGATGGTCTGATAGTAGTCACTGTTGCAATATGAAGTCTAGAAGTATACCGTGATGGTCTGATAGTAGTCACTGTTGCAATATGAAGTCTAGAAGTGTACCGTGATGGTCTGATAGTAGTCACTGTTGCAATATGAAGTCTAGAAGTATACCGTGATGGTCTGATAGTAGTCACTGTTGCAATATGAAGTCTAGAAGTATACCGTGATGGTCTGATAGTAGTCACTGTTGCAATATGAAGTCTAGAAGTATACCGTGATGGTCTGATAGTAGTCACTGTTGCAATATGAAGTCTAGAAGTATACCGTGATGGTCTGATAGTAGTCACTGTTGCAATATGAAGTCTAGAAGTATACCGTGATGGTCTGATAGTAGTCACTGTTGCAATATGAAGTCTAGAAGTATACCGTGATGGTCTGATAGTAGTCACTGTTGCAATATGAAGTCTAGGAAGTATACCGTGATGGTCTGATAGTAGTCACTGTTGCAATATGAAGTCTAGAAGTATACCGTGATGGTCTGATAGTAGTCACTGTTGCAATATGAAGTCTAGAAGTATACCGTGATGGTCTGATAGTAGTCACTGTTGCAATATGAAGTCTAGAAGTATACCGTGATGGTCTGATAGTAGTCACTGTTGCAATATGAAGTCTAGAAGTATACCGTGATGGTCTGATAGTAGTCACTGTTGCAATATGAAGTCTAGAAGTGTACCGTGATGGTCTGATAGTAGTCACTGTTGCAATATGAAGTCTAGAAGTATACCGTGATGGTCTGATAGTAGTCACTGTTGCAATATGAAGTCTAGAAGTATACCGTGATGGTGTGATAGTAGTCACTGTTGCAATATGACGTCTAGAAGTATACCGTGATGGTCTGATAGTAGTCACTGTTGCAATATGAAGTCTAGAAGTATACCGTGATGGTCTGATAGTAGTCACTGTTGCAATATGAAGTCTAGAAGTATACCGTGATGGTCTGATAGTAGTCACTGTTGCAATATGAAGTCTAGAAGTATACCGTGATGGTCTGATAGTAGTCACTGTTGCAATATGAAGTCTAGAAGTATACCGTGATGGTCTGATAGTAGTCACTGTTGCAATATGAAGTCTAGAAGTATACCGTGATGGTCTGATAGTAGTCACTGTTGCAATATGAAGTCTAGAAGTATACCGTGATGGTCTGATAGTAGTCACTGTTGCAATATGAAGTCTAGAAGTATACCGTGATGGTCTGATAGTAGTCACTGTTGCAATATGAAGTCTAGAAGTGTACCGTGATGGTCTGATAGTAGTCACTGTTGCAATATGAAGTCTAGAAGTATACCGTGATGGTCTGATAGTAGTCACTGTTGCAATATGAAGTCTAGAAGTATACCGTGATGGTGTGATAGTAGTCACTGTTGCAATATGACGTCTAGAAGTATACCGTGATGGTCTGATAGTAGTCACTGTTGCAATATGAAGTCTAGAAGTATACCGTGATGGTCTGATAGTAGTCACTGTTGCAATATGAAGTCTAGAAGTATACCGTGATGGTCTGATAGTAGTCACTGTTGCAATATGAAGTCTAGAAGTATACCGTGATGGTCTGATAGTAGTCACTGTTGCAATATGAAGTCTAGAAGTATACCGTGATGGTCTGATAGTAGTCACTGTTGCAATATGAAGTCTAGAAGTATACCGTGATGGTCTGATAGTAGTCACTGTTGCAATATGAAGTCTAGAAGTATACCGTGATGGTCTGATAGTAGTCACTGTTGCAATATGAAGTCTAGAAGTATACCGTGATGGTCTGATAGTAGTCACTGTTGCAATATGAAGTCTAGAAGTATACCGTGATGGTCTGATAGTAGTCACTGTTGCAATATGACGTCTAGAAGTATACCGTGATGGTCTGATAGTAGTTGCTGTAGTTCTGTCAAGTCCTATCGTTACTCAAAGGGGAATATTGTTGTGTGTGTGTGCGTGTGACTCTCTGTGTGTGTGTCTGTCTCTCTCTCTCTTTCTCTCGTCTCTGTGTGTGTGTGTGTGTGTTTCTACATCTGATTTGGCTGTGTTTCTACATCTGATTTGGCTGTGTTTCTACATCTGATTTGGCTGTGTTTCTACATCTGATTTGGCTGTGTTTCTACATCTGATTTGGCTGTGTTTCTACATCTGATTTGGCTGTGTTTCTGTCTCTCTGCTTCCAGGGGACGACTTCTCCATCATCCAGCAGGAGATCTTCATGGTGAAGGAATGCATGCACCACAACATAGTGGCCTACTTCGGGAGTTACCTCTGGTAAGAGCCAAGACAACACTCAATACCAGGGATGTTACAAATTATCCCTAGGGACCAGCGTTACCTCTGGTAAGAGCCAAGACAACACTCAATACCAGGCACCCTATTCCCTAGGGCCCAGCGTTACCTCTGGTAAGAGCCAAGACAACACTCAATACCAGGGATGTTACAAATGATCCCTAGGGACCAGCGTTACCTCTGGTAAGAGCCAAGACAACACTCAATACCAGGGATGTTACAAATGATCCCTAGGGACCAGCGTTACCTCTGGTAAGAGCCAAGACCACACTCAATACCAGGATCCCTAGGGACCAGCGTTACCTCTGGTAAGAGCCAAGACCACACTCAATACCAGGGATGTTACAAATGATCCCTAGGGACCAGCGTTACCTCTGGTAAGAGCCAAGACAACACTCAATACCTACCAGCACTCTGTATCTGAGTGAGGTGGTGATAGTCTAGCCGCGGGAGGAGGTGATAGTCTAGCCGCGGGAGGAGGGGATAGTCTAGCCGCGGGAGGAGGGGATAGTCTAGCCGCGGGAGGAGGGGATAGTCTAGCCGCGGGAGGAGGGGATAGTCTAGCCGCGGGAGGAGGGGATAGTCTAGCCGCGGGAGGAGGGGATAGTCTAGCCGCGGGAGGAGGGGATAGTCTAGCCGCGGGAGGAGGGGATAGTCTAGCCGCGGGAGGAGGGGATAGTCTAGCCGCGGGAGGAGGGGATAGTCTAGCCGCGGGAGGAGGGGATAGTCTAGCCGCGGGAGGAGGGGATAGTCTAGCCGCGGGAGGAGGGGATAGTCTAGCCGCGGGAGGAGGGGATAGTCTAGCCGCGGGAGGAGGGTCAGGAGGGGATAGTCTGTAGCTGAGTGGGGTCAGGAGGGGATAGTCTGTAGCTGAGCGGGGTCAGGAGGGGATAGTCTGTAGCTGAGTGGGGATAGTCTGTAGCTGAGTGGGGTCAGGAGGGGATAGTCTGTAGCTGAGCGGGGTCAGGAGGGGATAGTCTGTAGCTGAGTGGGGATAGTCTGTAGCTGAGCGGGGTCAGGAGGGGATAGTCTGTAGCTGAGTGGGGTCAGGAGGGGATAGTCTGTAGCTGAGTGGGGATAGTCTGTAGCTGAGTGGGGTCAGGAGGGGATAGTCTGTAGCTGAGCGGGGTCAGGAGGGGATAGTCTGTAGCTGAGTGGGGTCAGGAGGGGATAGTCTGTAGCTGAGTGGGGATAGTCTGTAGCTGAGTGGGGTCAGGGGGGATAGTCTGTAGCTGAGTGGGGTCAGGAGGGGATAGTCTGTAGCTGAGTGGGGTCAGGAGGGGATAGTCTGTAGCTGAGTGGGGGATAGTCTGTAGCTGAGTGGGGTCAGGAGGGGATAGTCTGTAGCTGAGTGGGGATAGTCTGTAGCTGAGTGGGGTCAGGAGGGGATAGTCTGTAGCTGAGCGGGGTCAGGAGGGGATAGTCTGTAGCTGAGTGGGGTCAGGAGGGGATAGTCTGTAGCTGAGTGGGGATAGTCTGTAGCTGAGTGGGGTCAGGGGGGGATAGTCTGTAGCTGAGTGGGGTCAGGAGGGGATAGTCTGTAGCTGAGTGGGGTCAGGAGGGGATAGTCTGTAGCTGAGTGGGGATAGTCTGTAGCTGAGTGGGGTCAGGAGGGGATAGTCTGTAGCTGAGTGGGGATAGTCTGTAGCTGAGCGGGGTCAGGAGGGGATAGTCTGTAGCTGAGTGGGGATAGTCTGTAGCTGAGTGGGGTCAGGAGGGGATAGTCTGTAGCTGAGTGGGGTCAGGAGGGGATAGTCTGTAGCTGAGTGGGGTCAGGAGGGGATAGTCTGTAGCTGAGTGGGGATAGTCTGTAGCTGAGTGGGGATAGTCTGTAGCTGAGTGGGGTCAGGAGGGGATAGTCTGTAGCTGAGCGGGGTCAGGAGGGGATAGTCTGTAGCTGAGTGGGGATAGTCTGTAGCTGAGTGGGATCAGGAGGGGATAGTCTGTAGCTGAGTGGGGATAGTCTGTAGCTGAGTGGGGTCAGGAGGGGATAGTCTGTAGCTGAGTGGGGTCAGGAGGGGATAGTTTGTAGCTGAGTGGGGTCAGGAGGGGATAGTCTGTAGCTGAGTGGGGTCAGGAGGGGATAGTCTGTAGCTGAGCGGGGTCAGGAGGGGATAGTCTGTAGCTGAGTGGGGTCAGGAGGGGATAGTCTGTAGCTGAGTGGGGTCAGGAGGGGATAGTCTGTAGCTGAGTGGGGTCAGGAGGGGATAGTCTGTAGCTGAGTGGGGTCAGGAGGGGATAGTCTGTAGCTGAGTGGGGATAGTCTGTAGCTGAGCGGGATCAGGAGGGTATAGTCTGTAGCTGAGTGGGGGATAGTCTGTAGCTGAGTGGGGTCAGGAGGGGGATAGTCTGTAGCTGAGTGGGGTCAGGAGGGGATAGTCTGTAGCTGAGTGGGGTCAGGAGGGGATAGTCTGTAGCTGAGTGGGGATAGTCTGTAGCTGAGCGGGATCAGGAGGGGATAGTCTGTAGCTGAGTGGGGATAGTCTGTAGCTGAGCGGGGTCAGGAGGGGATAGTCTGTAGCTGAGTGGGGTCAGGAGGGGATAGTCTGTAGCTGAGTGGGGATAGTCTGTAGCTGAGCGGGGTCAGGAGGGGATAGTCTGTAGCTGAGTGGGGATAGTCTGTAGCTGAGTGGGGTCAGGAGGGGATAGTCTGTAGCTGAGTGGGGTCAGGAGGGGATAGTCTGTAGCTGAGTGGGGTCAGGAGGGGATAGTCTGTAGCTGAGTGGGGTCAGGAGGGGATAGTCTGTAGCTGAGTGGGGTCAGGAGGGGATAGTCTGTAGCTGAGTGGGGATAGTCTGTAGCTGAGTGGGGATAGTCTGTAGCTGAGTGGGGATAGTCTGTAGCTGAGTGGGGTCAGGAGGGGATAGTCTGTAGCTGAGTGGGGTCAGGAGGGGATAGTCTGTAGCTGAGTGGGGATAGTCTGTAGCTGAGTGGGGATAGTCTGTAGCTGAGTGGGGTCAGGAGGGGATAGTTTGTAGCTGAGTGGGGTCAGGAGGGGATAGTCTGTAGCTGAGTGGGGATAGTCTGTAGCTGAGTGGGGTCAGGGGGGGATAGTCTGTAGCTGAATGGGGTCAGGAGGGGATAGTCTGTAGCTGAGCGGGGTCAGGAGGGGATAGTCTGTAGCTGAGCGGGGTCAGGAGGGGATAGTCTGTAGCTGAGTGGGGATAGTCTGTAGCTGAGTGGGGTCAGGAGGGGATAGTCTGTAGCTGAGTGGGGTCAGGAGGGGATAGTCTGTAGCTGAGTGGGAACAGGAGGGGATAGTCTGTAGCTGAGTGGGGATAGTCTGTAGCTGAGCGGGATCAGGAGGGGATAGTCTGTAGCTGAGTGGGGATAGTCTGTAGCTGAGCGGGGTCAGGAGGGGATAGTCTGTAGCTGAGTGGGGTCAGGAGGGGATAGTCTGTAGCTGAGTGGGGATAGTCTGTAGCTGAGCGGGGTCAGGAGGGGATAGTCTGTAGCTGAGTGGGGATAG
The DNA here is from genome assembly GCF_020615455.1 of Coregonus clupeaformis. Taxonomy (NCBI): domain Eukaryota; kingdom Metazoa; phylum Chordata; class Actinopteri; order Salmoniformes; family Salmonidae; genus Coregonus; species Coregonus clupeaformis. The sequence continues at coordinate 18,967,029 of NC_059216.1, read as the reverse complement.
TCTGTAGCTGAGTGGGGTCAGGAGGGGATAGTCTGTAGCTGAGTGGGGTCAGGAGGGGATAGTCTGTAGCTGAGTGGGGTCAGGAGGGGATAGTCTGTAGCTGAGTGGGGTCAGGAGGGGATAGTCTGTAGCTGAGTGGGGTCAGGAGGGGATAGTCTGTAGCTGAGTGGGGTCAGGAGGGGATAGTCTGTAGCTGAGTGGGGATAGTCTGTAGCTGAGTGGGGATAGTCTGTAGCTGAGTGGGGTCAGGAGGGGATAGTCTGTAGCTGAGTGGGGTCAGGAGGGGATAGTCTGTAGCTGAGTGGGGATAGTCTGTAGCTGAGTGGGGATAGTCTGTAGCTGAGTGGGGTCAGGAGGGGATAGTTTGTAGCTGAGTGGGGTCAGGAGGGGATAGTCTGTAGCTGAGTGGGGATAGTCTGTAGCTGAGTGGGGTCAGGAGGGGATAGTCTGTAGCTGAGTGGGGATAGTCTGTAGCTGAGCGGGATCAGGAGGGGATAGTCTGTAGCTGAGCGGGGATAGTCTGTAGCTGAGCGGGGTCAGGAGGGGATAGTCTGTAGCTGAGTGGGGATAGTCTGTAGCTGAGCGGGGTCAGGAGGGGATAGTCTGTAGCTGAGTGGGGTCAGGAGGGGATAGTCTGTAGCTGAGTGGGGATAGTCTGTAGCTGAGTGGGGATAGTCTGTAGCTGAGTGGGGATAGTCTGTAGCTGAGTGGGGATAGTCTGTAGCTGAGTGGGGATAGTCTGTAGCTGAGTGGGGATAGTCTGTAGCTGAGTGGGGATAGTCTGTAGCTGAGTGGGGATAGTCTGTAGCTGAGTGGGGATAGTCTGTAGCTGAGTGGGGTTAGGAGGGGATAGTCTGTAGCTGAGCGGGGTCAGGAGGGGATAGTCTGTAGCTGAGTGGGGTCAGGAGGGGATAGTCTGTAGCTGAGTGGGGATAGTCTGTAGCTGAGTGGGGTCAGGAGGGGATAGTCTGTAGCTGAGTGGGGTCAGGAGGGGATAGTCTGTAGCTGAGTGGGGTCAGGAGGGGATAGTCTGTAGCTGAGCGGGGTCAGGAGGGGATAGTCTGTAGCTGAGTGGGGTCAGGAGGGGATAGTCTGTAGCTGAGTGGGGTCAGGAGGGGATAGTCTGTAGCTGAGTGGGGTCAGGAGGGGATAGTCTGTAGCTGAGCGGGGTCAGGAGGGGATAGTCTGTAGCTGAGCGGGGTCAGGAGGGGATAGTCTGTAGCTGAGTGGGGTCAGGAGGGGATAGTCTGTAGCTGAGTGGGGTCAGGAGGGGATAGTCTGTAGCTGAGCGGGGTCAGGAGGGAGTACTTGATATTTCCAGACCAGAGTAATGAAAGAGTGTAAAGATCAGATCACCCAAGGTTCTAAATATCAGGATGTGTGGTTTACTATATAATGAATGGCCTTAGCACAGCCCTGCCAAGTAGTGCCAGCCCTGCCACCTGCCAAGTAGTGCCAGCCCTGCCAAGTAGTGCCAGTCCTGCTCATAAACTTATATAGGCCCATCCCTGATGATAGACTTGCCTTCGGAAAGTATTCAGACCCCTTACCTTTTTCCACATTTTGTTACGTTACAGCCTTATTCTAAAATTGATTAAATACAAATCTACACACAATACCCCATAATGACAAAACGAAAAAAATAGTTTTTAGAAATGTTGGCAAATGTATAAAAAATATTTAACAGAAATACCTTATTTACATAAGTATTCAAACCATTTGCTGTGAGACTCGAAATTGAGATCAGGTGCATCATGTTTCCACTGATCATCCTTGAGATGTTTCTACAACTTGATTGGAGTCCACCTGTGGTAAATTCAATTGATTGGACATGATTTGGAAAGACACACACCTGTCTATATAAGGTCCCACAGTTGACAGTGCATGTAGCTCAGTTGGCTACAAGCATGGCGCTTGCAACGCCATGGTTGTGGGTTCGTTTCTCATGGGGGGCCAGTATGAAAAATGTATGCACTCACTAACTGTAAGTCGCTCTGGATAAGAGCATCTGCTAAATGACTAAAAAAATAATAATACAAATACATTTTAAAAAAGAGCAGAAACCAAGCCATGAGGTCGAAGGAATTGTCCGTAGAGCTCCGAGACAGGATTGTGTCGAGGCACAGATCTGTGGAAGGGTACCAAAAAATGTCTGCAGCATTGAAGGTCCCCAAGAACACAGTGGCCTCCATCACTCTTAAATGGAAGAAGTTTGGAACCACCAAGACTCTTCCTAGAGCTGGCCACCCGGCCAAACTGAGCAATCGGGGGAGAAGGGCCTTGGTCAGGGAGGTGACCAAGAACCCGATGGTCACTCTGACAGAGCTCCAGAGTTCCTCTGTGGAGATGGGAGAACCTTCCAGAAGGACAACCATCTCTGTAGAAATTCACCAATCAGGCCTTTATGGTAGAGTGGCCAGACGGAAGCCACTCCTTAGTAAAAGGTACATGACAGCCTGCTTGGAGTTTGTCAAAAGGCACTTAAAGGACTCTCAGACCATGACAAACAAGATTCTCTGGTCTGATGAAACCAAGATTGAACTCTTTGGCCTGAATGCCAAGCATCACGTCTGGAGGAAACCCGGCACCATCCCTACGGGGAAGCATGATGGTGGCAGCATCATGCTGTGGGGATGTTTTTCAGCGGCAGGGACTGGGAGACTAGTTAGGATCAAGGGAAAGATGAACGGAGCAAAGTACTGAGAGGTCCTTTATGAAAACCTGCTCCAGAGCGCTCAGGACCTCAGACTGGGGCGAAGGTTCACCTTCCAACAGGACAACGACCCTAAGCACACAGCCAAGACAACGCATGAGTGGCTTCGGGACAATTCTCTGAATGTCCTTGAGTGGCCCAGCCAGAGCCCGGACTTGAACCCGATCAAACATCTGGAGACCTGGAATTAGCTGCGCAGCGACGCTCCCTATCCAACCTGACAGAGCTTGAAAGGACCTGCAGAGAAGAAACTCCCCAAATATAGGTGTGCCAAGCTTGTAGCGTCATACCCAAGAAGCCTTGAGGCTGTAATCGCTGCCAAAGGTGCTTCAACAAAGTACTGAGTAAAGGGTCTGAATACTTATGTCAATGTGATTATTTTTCTAATAACATTTTTATACATTTTCAAAATGTCCTAAAAAAAATTGTTGCTTTGTTATTGTGGGGTATTGTGTGTAGATTGATGAGGGGAAGAAAACAATTCAATCCATTTTAGAATAAGGCTGTAACTTAACAATGTTCAAAAAGTCAAGGGGTCTGAATACTTTCTGAATGCACTGTATATAGGCCCTGCTCATAGACTTATATATAGGCCCAGCCCTGCTCATAGACTTATATAGACCCAGCCCTGCTCATAGACTTATATAGACCCAGCCCTGCTCATAGACTTATATATAGGCCCAGCCCTGCTCATATACTTATATAGACCCAGCCCTGCTCATAGACTTATATAGACCCAGCCCTGCTCATAGACTTATATAGGCCCAGCCCTGCTCATAGACTTATATAGACCCAGCCCTGCTCATAGACTTATATAGACCCAGCCCTGCTCATAGACTTATATAGACCCAGCCCTGCTCATAGACTTATATAGACCCAGCCCTGCTCATAGACTTATATAGACCCAGCCCTGCTCATAGACTTATATAGGCCCAGGCCTGTACTTCCAGGAACTGGAACCTCCAGCAGGTTTAACAGGACTAAAGAGCTTCTGATCTGGTTTATATGTCGATTAGTCAGGAGAGACGTATGCTTTATCACTGCAGGCAGCCAGCAGGGATTTATAATGTAGCCAACATGTACAGTCAGCTCAGTGAATAGTAAAAGATGACTAGCGCTAGCAGCAATGTGGTTAGCATCATCAGAGGCATGCACTGTTCTTTGTTTCTGTGTTCTACAGACTATTATGCTGAGGTCATTGTAAACACTTCCCTAACTGTCTCCTCTCCCTCCCTGTATCAGCCGGGCGAAGCTGTGGATCTGTATGGAGTACTGTGGTGGAGGATCTCTACAAGACGTATATCATGGTGCGTTGTTCTGCTCACATCTCTCATTTTTAAAAACATTTTTAGTAATTTAGCAGACGCTCTTATTCAGAGCGACTTACAGGAGCGATTAGGGTTAAGTGCCTTGCTCAAGGGCACATCTGCAGATTTTTCACCAAGTCGGCTCGGGGATTTGAACCAGGAAGTATTCTGTTACTGGCCCAACGCTCTTAACCGATGTCTCTCTCTCTCTCTCTCTCTCTCTCTCTCTGGCTCTCTGGCTCTCTGGCTCTCTGGCTCTCTGGCTCTCTGGCTCTCTGGCTCTCTGGCTCTCTGGCTCTCTGGCTCTCTGGCTCTCTGGCTCTCTGGCTCTCTGGCTCTCTGGCTCTCTGGCTCTCTGGCTCTCTGGCTCTCTGGCCCTCTGGCTCTCTGGCTCTCTGGCTCTCTGGCTCTCTGGCTCTCTGGCTCTCTGGCTCTCTGGCTCTCTGGCTCTCTGGCTCTCTGGCTCTCTGGCTCTCTGGCTCTCTGGCTCTCTGGCTCTGGCTCTCTGGCTCTCTCTCTCTCTCTCTCTCTCTCTCTCTCTCTCTCTCTCTCTCTCTCTCTCTCTCTCTCTCTCTCTCTCTCTCTCTCTCTCTCTCTCTCTCTCTCTCTCTCTCTCTCTCTCTCTCTCTCTCTCTCTCTCTCTCTCTCTCTCTCTCTCTCTCTCTCTCTCTCTCTCTCTCTCTCTCTCTCTCTCTCTCTCTCTCTCTCTCTCTCTCTCTCTCTCTCTCTCTCTCTCTCTCTCTCTCTCTCTCTCTCTCTCTCTCTCTCTCTCTCTCTCTCTCTCTCTCTCTCTCTCTCTCTCTCTCTCTCTCTCTCTCTCTCTCTCTCTCTCTCTCTCTCTCTCTCTCTCTCTCTCTCTCTCTCTCTCTCTCTCTCTCTCTCTCTCTCTCTCTCTCTCTCTCTCTCTCTCTCTCTCTCTCTCTCTCTCTCTCTCTCTCTCTCTCTCTCTCTCTCTCTCTCTCTCTCTCTCTCTCTCTCTCTCTCTCTCTCTCTCTCTCTCTCTCTCTCTCTCTCTCTCTCTCTCTCTCTCTCTCTCTCTCTCTCTCTCTCTCTCTCTCTCTCTCTCTCTCTCTCTCTCTCTCTCTCTCTCTCTCTCTCTCTCTCTCTCTCTCTCTCTCTCTCTCTCTCTCTCTCTCTCTCTCTCTCTCTCTCTCTCTCTCTCTCTCTCTCTCTCTCTCTCTCTCTCTCTCTCTCTCTCTCTCTCTCTCTCTCTCTCTCTCTCTCTCTCTCTCTCTCTCTCTCTCTCTCTCTCTCTCTCTCTCTCTCTCTCTCTCTCTCTCTCTCTCTCTCTCTCTCTCTCTCTCTCTCTCTCTCTCTCTCTCTCTCTCTCTCTCTCTCTCTCTCTCTCTCTCTCTCTCTCTCTCTCTCTCTCTCTCTCCTCACACATCATCATCAGAGTTATTGCCATCATAACTTATGGCTTCTTATTGTTGACATGTTTCATCTCTCCCCCTGTCGTATGACCACACCGTTGCCTAGGATTCTGTCTGTAAACTGTAATCAATCTGACCCTTATAATAAACATACACTACATGACCACAAGAGCATTAGTGAGGTCATGCGCTGATGTTGGGCGATTAGGCCTGGCTCGCAGTCGGCGTTCCAATTCATCCCAAAGGCGTTCGTTGGGGTTGAGCTCAGGGCTCTGTGCAGGCCAGTTAAGTTCTTCCACACCAATCTCGACAAACCATTTCTGTATGGACCTCGCTTTATGCACGGGGGCATTGTTATGCTGAAACAGGAAAGGACCTTCCCTAAACTTCTGCCACAAAGTTGGAAGCACAGAATTGTCTAGAATGTCATTGTATGATGTAGCGTTAAGATTTCCCTTCACTGGAACTAAGGGGCCTAACCTGAACCATGAAAAACAGCCCCAGACCATTATTCCTCCTCCACCAAACTTTACAGTTGGGGCAGGTAGAGTTGTCCTGGCATCCGCCAAACCCAGATTTGTCCGTCAGACTGCCAGATGGTGAAGCGTGATTCATCACTCCAGAGAACGCGTTTCTACTGCCCCAGAGTCCAATGGCGGCGAGCTTTACACCTCTCCAGCCGACGCTTGGCATTGCGCATGTTGATCTTAGGCTTGTGTGCAGCTGCTCAGCCATTTAAACCCATTTCATGAAGCATCTGACAAACAGTTATTGTGCTGACGTTGCTTCCAGAGGCAGTTTGGAACTCGGTAGTGAGTGTTGCAACCTCGGACAGACTATTTTTTACACGCTACGCGCTTCAGCACTCGGCGGTCCCGTTCTGTGAGCTTGTGTGGCCTACCACTTCGCGGCTGAGCCGTTGTTACTCCTAGACGTTTCCACTTCACAATAGCAGCACTTACAGTTGACCGGGGCAGCTCTAGCAGGGCAGAAATTTGACGCACTGACTTGTTGTAAAGGTGTCATCCTATGACGGTGTCACGTTGAAAGTCACTGAGCTCTTCAGTAAGGCCATTCTACTGCCAATGTTTGTCTATGGAGATTGCACGGCTGTGTGCTCGATTTTATACACCTGTCAGCAACGGGTGTGGCTACAATAGCCGAATCCACTCATTTGAAGGGTCGTCCACAAACTTTTGTATTTACAGTGTGTAATTAACTATAGAAAGGACAGCAGCAGAATAACCATGTTTTCTTTTCCCAGTGACGGGTCCCTTGTCAGAGATACAGATCGCCTACGTCTGCAGAGAGACCATACAGGTAATTAGACATGGTTCAACCCTCTTGGTGCCAGTTTCCTGGACCTCGACTCGGCCTACTTCTGCGCCCGTCTCAGAGCAGCTGTGCTGGTTTTAGGATCAGAGTTTTGCCTTTTTAGATCACAGTGAAGGAGGTTATATGGACCGGGAGGACCCGATCCTAGATCCTACTCGACGCTTGATACATAAAGCCCCCAAGACTACAAAACTGTACTCAATGGTATCTCCATTAAAAGGGCAGTTTTTTTTATTTAATTTTTTTATTATTATTATTATTTTTTTATTTTATTTTTTTTGTCATTTAGCAGACGCTCTTATCCAGAGCGACTTACAGGAGCAATTAGGGTTAAGTGCCTTGCTCAAGGGCACATCGACAGATTTTTCACCTAGTCGGCTCGGGGATTAGAACCAGCGACCTTTCGGTTACTGGCACTACGCTCTTAACCACTAAGCTACCTGCCGCCCTAGGCCCTTTAGGCCGGAAATAGGCCTAGGTTTAATCTAGATCCAGGAAACCAGCCCTAGTTGGTGTCTTAACTTCTCACTTTACTCTTCTGGGTGTCTCCAATGTTAGCAATTCCACCCCAGTCTCACACGGCTCTTTTCATTCACAGGGTTTGGGATACCTACACAGCAAGGGAAAGATGCACCGTGATATCAAGGTATGGCACCGTACATATTCCCTCTCTCTTCTTTACACTGGCCCACTAAATGTCTCTGCCAGTTCATCATGAAGGGGAAGAAGTCCTTGTCTGCCAGTACCGCTCTCACACCTTCCTCTTCGCGGCAGACTGAGGTGTGAATTACATTGTTAAAAACACGTAGTCTGCAATATTACCCCCTTGTGTCGACGCTGCACCAGAGAAGTATGGTGGTGTTTCATCTCTGCAGAGTGAGTAAAAGCCACAGGAAGAGAGTGGTTGGCTGGCTGGCTGGCTGGCTGGCTGGCTGGCTGGCTGGCTGGCTGGCTGGCTGGCTGGCTGGCTGGCTGGCTGGCTGGCTGGCTGGCTTGGGGGTATGTAGTGGTGTACTGCGGTTGCATGTGACTGATTTAGTCAGTCAGCGTAGGCAGCAGCTCTATAGAGATGAGATGATGACTTGGAATGAAATAATAAAGTCAACAAATGTAATATACACAACAACTGAAATATTTTATTAAAGTCACGTTAATAAATGATGGTCACTACCATCATGGGACTTTTATATTAATCGTTTTATTCTGTGTTAACAGCATTCAAAACTGAAATCAAGAAACATATTATTTTTTAAGAATCGAACAGAAACCAAACCGGACTCAAAACGCACTAATCACTCAGCACTATTAGACACCAAACGGAAGAAAACGGACTGAAACAGGGAGGGATTAACTGGATTTGTCCAATAAGAAACACTCTGTTTCTGTGGCCTACAGACAACGACCCAGTTCATGCCTCTAGCCCTAGTGTAATGGTTCTGTTCTCTTGTGTTGTTGTCAGGGTTGGGTCCAGAGGTTCTGTTCTCTTGTGTTGTTATCAGTGGGTCAGGGTTGGGTCCAGAGGTTCTGTTCTCTTGTGTTGTTATCAGTGGGTCAGGGTTGGGTCCAGAGGTTCTGTTCTCTTGTGTTGTTATCAGTGGGTCAGGGTTGGGTCCAGAGGTTCTGTTCTCTTGTGTTGTTATCAGTGGGTCAGGGTTGGGTCCAGAGGTTCTGTTCTCTTGTGTTGTTATCAGTGGGTCAGGGTTGGGTCCAGAGGTTCTGTTCTCTTGTGTTGTTATCAGTGGGTCAGGGTTGGGTGCAGAGGTTCTGTTCTCTTGTGTTGTTATCAGTGGGTCAGGGTTGGGTGCAGAGGTTCTGTTCTCTTGTGTTGTTATCAGTGGGTCAGGGTTGGGTCCAGAGGTTCTGTTCTCTTGTGTTGTTATCAGTGGGTCAGGGTTGGGTCCAGAGGTTCTGTTCTCTTGTGTTGTTATCAGTGGGTCAGGGTTGGGTCCAGAGGTTCTGTTCTCTTGTGTTGTTATCAGTGGGTCAGGGTTGGGTCCAGAGGTTCTGTTCTCTTGTGTTGTTATCAGTGGGTCAGGGTTGGGTCCAGAGCATATCTCAGCTTTACCACCATACCCAGAGAGTCGTTTCCTGTTTCTGCTGTCCTCTCTCTCTCTCGCTCTCTCTCTTTCCCTCCCTCTCAATTCAATTTCAATTTAAGGGCTTTATTGGCATGGGAAATGTATGTTAACGTTGCCAAAGCAGGTGAAGTAGATAGTAAACAAAAGTGAAATAAACAATAAATATTAACAGTAAACATTACACTCAGAAGTTCCAAAAGAATAAAGACATTTCAAATGTCATTATGTCTTTATACAGTGTTGTAACAATGTGCAAATAGTTAAAGTACAAATGGGAAAATAAATCAACATAAATATGGGTTGTATTTACAATGGTGTTTGTTCTTCACTGGTTGCCCTTTTCTTGTGGCAACAGGTCACAAATCATGCAGCTGTGATGGCACACTGTGGTATTTCACCCAGTAGATATGGGAGTTTATCAAAATTGGATTTGTTTTTGAATTCTTTGTGGGTCTGTGTAATCTGAGGGAAATATGTGTCTCTAATATGGTCATACATTTGGCAGGAGGTTAGGAAGTGCAGCTCAGTTTCCACCTCATTTTGTGGGCAGTGTGCACATAGCCTGTCTTCTCTTGAGAGCCAGGTCTGCCTACGGCGGCCTTTCTCAATAGCAAGGCTATGCTCACTGAGTCTGTACATAGTCAAAGATGTCCTTAATTTTTGGGTCAGTCACAGTGGTCAGGTATTCTGCCACTGTGTACTCTCTGTTTAGGGCCAAATAGCATTCTAGTTTGCTCAGTTTTTTTGTAAATTCTTTCCATTGTTTCAAGTAATTATCTTTTTGTTTTGTCATGATTTGGTTGGGTCTAATTGTGTTGCTGTCACCCCCCCTCTGGCTCTCTCTGGCTCTCTCTCTCTCTGGCTCTCTCTCTCTCTGGCTCTCTCTCTCTCTCTCTCTGGCTCTCTCTCTCTCTGGCTCTCTCTCTCTCTGGCTCTCTCAATTCAAAGGGCTTTATTATCATGGGAAACATTTTTTTACATTGCCAAAGCAAGTAAACCATCTCTGCTCTCCTCTACCCATCTCTTTCTCCCTCCCTCCCTCCCTCCCTCCCTCCCTCCCTCCCTCCCTCCCTCTCTCTTGCGCTCTGTTGCTCTCTCTCCTCCTCTCTCTTCTCTCTCCTCCTCTCTCGTCTTCTCTCTCTGGTCTCTCTTCTCTCTCTCCTCCCCCTCTCTTTCTCTCTCTCTCTCTCGCTCTCTCCTCCTCTCTCTCCTCTTTCTCTCACTGCAGAATGCCACCAGACACAGCTGTCAATAAACTGCCAACCCCGCTACCACAATACAAACTCCCTCACTATAGTGTTGCCCCACAGTGAAAATACAATACCTGCTAGCTACACAATTACAATCACTTTATCACAACCAGTCAAAGATGAAATAACACACTCATGATAATCATTTTGTGGAAAGGGGAAATGTTTGATCAGCTATTAAGTTCTGAAGAGTTATGGAACTTTATATATCCTCAAATCAAATCAAATCTTATTTGTCACATACACACGTTTAGCAGATGTTATTGCGGGTGTAGCGAAACGCTTGCGTTCCTAGCTCCAACAATGCAGGAATATCTAACAATTCACAAAAATACACACATCTAAAAGTGAAAGAATGGAATTAAGAAATAAATAAATATTAGGATGAGCAATGTCGGAGTGGCATTGACTAAAATACAGTAGAATAGAATACAGTATATACATATGAGATGAGTAAAGCAGTATGTAAACATTATGCATTTGTCCACACCATGAGCAACACATTGCTGTGCGGCTGAGAGACTAACGGCTCGACGTTTGGGTTCTTTTCTTCAGGGTGCTAATATCCTCCTGACAGACAGCGGGGACGTGAAACTAGGTGAGCTATTCGATCTCTATGAAGACGACCTATAAAAGGGCTAACCTCGTGACCCTCAGCTGTGTGTCTGTTTATATAATCTGAAAGGACCTGTCACTTCTCATTCCAGCCGATTTTGGAGTTGCAGCCAAAATAACAGCCACCATTGCCAAGAGGAAGTCCTTCATCGGGACCCCTTACTGGTGAGTCCTCCTCTGAGACCGTTTGTCCTGAATGGCACCCTGTTCCCTTTATAGTTCACTACTTTTATAGGGTGCCATTTGGGGCGACACTTTCTCTCCATAAAGAGCCCCTGAAAGTGTTTATTCAAAGATTGCTGTTGTTCAGGCAACTTTCTCTTCAGGGCCATGCCTCACAACCCACAGGGGGCAGCATTGTAGTACTTTAAATACCCCACAGGGGGCAGCAGTGGAATACGTTAAATACCCCACAGGGGGCAGCATTGGAATACGTTAAATACCCCACAGGGGGCAGCAATGGAGTACTTTAACTACCCCACAGGGGGCAATAGTGGAGTACTTTAACTACCCCACAGGGGGCAGCAGTGGAATACGTTAAATACCCCACAGGGGGCAGCAGTGGAATACGTTAAATACCCCACAGGGGGCAGCAGTGGAATACGTTAACTACCCCACAGGGGGCAGCAGTGGAATACGTTAACTACCCCACAGGGGGCAGCAGTGGAATACGTTAACTACCCCACAGGGGGCAGCAGTGGAATACGTTAAATACCCCACAGGGGGCAGCAGTGGAATACGTTAAATACCCCACAGGGGGCAGCATTGTAATACGTTAAATACCCCACAGGGGGCAGCAGTGTAATACGTTAACTACCCCACAGGGGGCAGCATTGTAATACGTTAACTACCCCACAGGGGGCAGCAGTAGAATACGTTAACTACCCCACAGGGGGCAGCAGTGTAATACGTTAACTACCCCACAGGGGGCAGCATTGTAATACGTTAACTACCCCACAGGGGGCAGCAGTAGAATACGTTAACTACCCCACAGGGGGCAGCAGTGGAATACGTTAACTAACCCTAGAGCCGTATGAATTTTAAACCCGAGCCTGAGCTCGTGGCGCTCTGAGTCTGTGAGTATCCATAGCAACGGCTCCACTTGGGCTGCTCTGCTCAATAAAGAGACATGAGAGAGCAGTTAGCTGTTAGCTACTTTCAGTCACTCTAAACTCTGACAAAACTCAAGGAACATCATTATTTTCTGTGAAATATTCTCTCACCTGTTTTTATATTGGACGAGGTTAAAGCACTTCTGACACCATGTTATGGTCTTAGTCAGATATGATTGTACTGTGCAGCAGAGCACGAGGAAATGGCTGAGCTTCAAAATGTTACTGATCAATTTAGTGAAGCCCTGCCCGAACCTTTAGTTATTGATGAGAAAACAGGCCCTACCCGGCCCTAACCCGATGTATGGCCCCTGAGGTAGCGGATTGAGATGACGTGGAACGGGAAGACTAGATGTGTAATATCCCCAAACTAGAATTCATTCTATTTCTATGTGTAATATGTCTTTATTCTGTCCAGGATGGCCCCGGAGGTAGCAGCGGTGGAGAAGAACGGAGGATACAACCAGCTGTGTGACATCTGGGCCGTGGGCATCACCGCAATAGAACTGGCTGAGCTGCAGCCCCCTATGTTTGACCTGCACCCAATGAGGTACTGCTTCTGCTCCACTTCCTCGTATCTCAGCCAATCAGGGCTGTTTCTGCTCCACTTCCTCGTATATATCAACCAATCAGGGCTGTTTCTGCTCCACTTCCTCATCTCCCTTTTGAGGTGTTGTCAGAAAGCGGATGTTGCCGGTTTTCAGGTTTACAGTATTTTCAACCTAACTTCCGTTTCCCCTGAAAAACGGAAGACCTGCTACGTTAGGTTACTTCCTCATATATCAGCCAATGAATGCTGCTCCTGCCCTCCACTTCCTTACACATGTCATCCACCGATCAACTGCTGTTTCTGCCCCACTTATCTAACAATCTGCTGGATTGATCTACTTCCTGCTTTTGTATTCTGATAATGTTGCCTCTGATCTTTTCATCACTAAGCTGTTCTCTGATCTGATGCAATTAAAATTACAGGGGCGAGTTTCCCAAAATGTTTGTAACACTAAGATTATTGTTAGTCCATTGCCTTAATGCCTTCCACTGGCCTTAAGATGGTCTTAGTGCGTAGGAAGGTTTTGTGAAACTCACCCCAGTACATTGTGTGAAAGTCTCACCACACTAGTGGTAAAATAAGAGAATGTTATATGACATGATTTAATATCAGTTCTCTATATAGCCGGGCTCTGGTCCTCTGTAGCTCAGCTGGTAGAGCACGGCGCTTGTAACGCCAAGGTAGTGGGTTCGAACCCCGGGACCACCCATACACAAAAAAAATAAAAATAAAAAAAATGTATGCACGCATGACTGTAAGTCGCTTTGGATAAAAGCGTCTGCTAAATGGCATATTATTATTATTATTATATGACATGATTGAATATCAGTTGTGTTCTATTCCAGGGCCTTGTTTTTCATGTCAAAGAGCAGCTTTCAGCCTCCCAAGCTAAAAGACAAAACTAAATGGTGAGTACAGTATAGTACACCTGTGACCCGGAGCGGTTATACCCCGTTGTTTCTGTTTTCTGTTTTACTGCTGCAGTCCGTAACGGTAGTTTCCCTTCCAGGTCCACAGCTTTCCATAACTTCGTTAAAGTCTGTCTGACCAAGAACCCAAAGAAGAGACCGACAGCAGAGAAGCTCCTTTCGGTAACTAACTGACACGTACTCATTTGAAAGTGCTTCTTGGTCGAGGAATAGGGTCAGGGAAACTAGCTTATACAGTCTAATTAATCTACATTTTACATTTTAGTCATTTAGCAGACGCTCTTATCCAGAGCGACTTACAGTTAGTGAGTGCATACATTTTCTAGAGTTAATAATTACAAATGTTCTGGATCATTAGGGTTGACAAGACTCTTCCTCTGAGATGTACAAGGTGTTAATTATAGTGAAAATGAAATTCTTCATCTCTTTTTTTTTCTGGACTCCATGGTAAAATATGTCAGTTTGTTAATAGTTGTCACTAGTTATCTGGTATTAGGAGTATTAGTGTGCAGTCCATCTGGTGTTCTTGATGTCACTAGATCACTAATAAAGCCTGTCTCTCCCTCTGTCTGTCTGTCCCTCTGTCTGTCCCTATGTCTGTCTGTCTGTCTGTCTGTCCCTCTGTCTGTCTGTCCCTCTGTCTGTCTGTCCCTCTGTCTGTCCCTATGTCTGTCTGTCTGTCTGTCTGTCCCTCTGTCTGTCTGTCCCTCTGTCTGTCTGTCCCTCTGTCCGTCTGTCCCTCTGTCCTGTCCCTCTGTCTGTCCCCCTGTCTGTCCCTCTGTCTGTCTGTCCCTCTGTCTGTCTGTCTGTCTGTCTGTCCCTATGTCTGTCTGTCTGTCTGTCTGTCTGTCCCTCTGTCTGTCTGTCCCTCTGTCTGTCTGTCCCTCTGTATGTCTGTCCCTCTGTCTGTCTGTCCCTCTGTCTGTCTGTCCCTCTGTCTGTCTGTCCCTCTGTCTGTCTGTCCCTCTGTCTGTCTGTCCCTCTGTCTGTCTGTCCCTCTGTCTGTCTGTCCCTCTGTCTGTCTGTCCCTCTGTCTGTCTGTCCCTCTGTCTGTCTGTCCCTCTGTCTGTCTGTCCCTCTGTCTGTCTGTCCCTCTGTCTGTCTGTCCCTCTGTCTGTCTGTCCCTCTGTCTGTCTGTCCCTCTGTCTGTCTGTCCCTCTGTCTGTCTGTCTGTCTGTCCCTCTGTCTGTCTGTCCCTCTGTCTGTCTGTCCCTCTGTCTGTCTGTCCCTCTGTCTGTCTGTCCCTCTGTCTGTCTGTCCCTCTGTCTGTCTGTCCCTCTGTCTGTCTGTCCCTCTGTCTGTCTGTCCCTCTGTCTGTCTGTCCCTCTGTCTGTCCCTATGTCTGTCTGTCTGTCTGTCCCTCTGTCTGTCTGTCTGTCTGTCTGTCTGTCCCTCTGTCTGTCTGTCCCTCTGTCTGTCTGTCCCTCTGTCTGTCCCTATGTCTGTCTGTCTGTCTGTCTGTCTGTCTGTCCCTCTGTCTGTCTGTCCCTCTGTCTGTCTGTCCCTCTGTCTGTCTGTCCCTCTGTCTGTCTGTCCCTCTGTCTGTCTGTCCCTCTGTCTGTCCCTCTGTCTGTCTGTCTGTCCCTATGTCTGTCTGTCTGTCCCTCTGTCTGTCTGTCCCTCTGTCTGTCCCTATGTCTGTCTGTCCCTCTGTCTGTCTGTCCCTCTGTCTGTCTGTCCCTCTGTCTGTCTGTCCCTCTGTCTGTCCCTATGTCTGTCTGTCTGTCTGTCTGTCTGTCTGTCTGTCCCTCTGTCTGTCTGTCCCTCTGTCTGTCTGTCCCTCTGTCTGTCCCTATGTCTGTCTGTCTGTCTGTCCCTCTGTCTGTCTGTCTGTCTGTCCCTCTGTCTGTCTGTCCCTCTGTCTGTCCCTCTGTCTGTATGTCTGTCTGTATGTCTGTCCCTCTGTCTGTATGTCTGTCTGTCCCTCTGTCTGTCCCTCTGTCTGTCCCTCTGTCTGTGTCTGTCTGTCTGTTTATCCTCCTGTCTGTCTGTCTGTCTCTCTCTGTCTGTCTGTCCCTCCCTCCCCCCCTCCCTCCCTCCCTCCCTCCCTCCCTCCCTCCCCCTCCCCCTCCCTCCCCTCCCCCCCCCCCTCCCTCCCTCCCTCCCTCCCTCCCTCCCTCCCCCTCCCTCCCTCCCCCTCCCTCCCTCCCTCCCTCCCTCCCTCCCTCCCTCCCCCTCCCCCTCCCTCCCTCCCTCCCTCCGTGTTACAGCATGTGTTTATAGGTCAGACAGGGCTGACCAGGAGGGTAGCTGTGGAGCTGCTGGACAAGATGAACAACCCAGACAACCACCAACACTTCTCTGAGGTGGACGACGATGACCTGGAGGTAAATAACTAACCACATCCCTGTCTGTCTGGCTGGGGCTAAAACTAACCACAGCCCTGTCTGTCTGGCTGGGGCTAAAACTAACCACAGCCCTGTCTGTCTGGCTGGGGCTAAAACTAACCACAGCCCTGTCTGTCTGGCTGGGGCTAAAACTAACCACATCACTGTCTGTCTGTCTGGGGCTAAAACTAACCACAGCCCTGTCTGTCTGGCTGGGGCTAAAACTAACCACAGCCCTGTCTGTCTGGCTGGGGCTAAACTAACCACAGCCCTGTCTGTCTGGCTGGGGCTAAAACTAACCACAGCCCTGTCTGTCTGGCTGGGGCTAAAACTAACCACATCCCTGTCTGTCTGGCTGGGGCTAAAACTAATCACAGCACTGTCTGTCTGGCTGGGGCTAAAACTAACCACAGCACTGTCTGTCTGGCTGGGGCTAAAACTAACCACAGCCCTGTCTGTCTGGCTGGGGCTAAACTAACCACAGCCCTGTCTGTCTGGCTGGGGCTAAAACTAACCACAGCCCTGTCTGTCTGGCTGGGGCTAAACTAACCACAGCACTGTCTGTCTGGCTGGGGCTAAACTAACCACAGCACTGTCTGTCTCCCTATTCCCATATATACAGTGCATCCCTATAACTTTCTCTCTATCCCTCTCCTTCCTCTCACTCTCAATTCATCAGCGATTGGATTGTCTCTAACCAATCAGAGTATCAAAGTTTATAACATAATCTTGTAGGCCGGCTCTGGCCCCATCCCATCGGTTTCTGGGACCAATCGGAACAATCAGAATGTGTTCTCATTCTAGAAGACGTCAGGGAGGAAAGCAAATCCAGACTCATGTTGGAGAATAAATGCTAGTGTGCGTGGCGTCTGGCTGGGAGCCGTGTGGATAGGGAGTAGGGTGCAATTTGGTACACAGCCAGCTACTGGGGTACACGTAATCATGTGACCGTGCATGTCAGGGGAAACATGGCTCCTTAACTAATAACACATTTCACATTGCTGCACTGCTGTCCTCACCTTTTATGATATTGTTTACACCTGTGGTGTCATGTTATGTATTTACCAGTGTATTCAGAAAGTATTCAGACCCCTTCACTTTTTCCACATTTTGTTACGTTTACAGCCTTCATCTTAAATGGATAAAATACAAAATTGTCCTCATCAATCTACACACAATCTAGCCCATAATTTTGTAAGTCGCTCTGGATAAGAGCGTCTGCTAAATGACAAAAATGTAAATGTATAATGACAAAGCGAAAAACAGTTAAAAAAACAGAGCTACCTTATTTACATGAGTATTCAGACCCTTTGCTATGAGACTTGAAATTGAGCTCAGGTGCATCCTGTTTCCATTGATCATCCTTGAGATGTTTCTACAACTTGATTGGAGTCCACCTGTGGTAAATTCAATTGATTGGACATGATTTGGAAAGGCACACACCTGTCAATATAAGGTCCCACAGTTGACAGTGCATGTCAGAGCAGAAACCAAGCCATGAGGTCGAAGGAATTGTCCGTAGAGCTCCGAGACAGGATTGTGTCGAGACACAGATCTGGGGAAGGGTACCAAAACATTTCTGCAGCATTGAAGGTCCCCAAGAACACAGTGGCCTCCATCATTCTTAAATGGAAGAAGTTTGGAACCACCAAGACTCTTCCTAGAGCTGGCCGCCCGGCCAAACTAGGAAGAGTCTTGGAGAAGGGCCTTGGTCAGGGAGGTGACCAAGAACCCGATGGTCACTCTGACAGAGCTCCAGAGTTCCTCTGTGGAGATAGGAGAACCTTCCAGAAGGACAACCATCTCTACAGCACTCCACCAATCAGGCCTTTATGGTAGAGTGGCCAGACGGAAGCCACTCCTCAGTAAAAGGCACATGACAGCCCGCTTGGAGTTTTCCAAAAGGCACCTAAACACTCTCAGACCATGAGAAACAAGATTCTCTGGTCTGATGAAACCAAGATTTAACTCTTTGGCCTGAATGCCAAGCGTCACGTCTAGAGGAAACCTGGCACCATCCCTACAGTGAAGCATGGTGGTGACAGCATCATGCTGTGGGGATGTTTTTCAGCAGCAGTGACTGGGAGACTAGTCAGGATCAAGGGAAAGATGAACGGAGCAAAGTACAGAGAGATCCTTGATGTAAACCTGCTCCAGAGAGCTCAGGACCTCAGATTGGGGTGAAGGTTCACCTTCCAACAGGACAACGACCCTAAGCACACAGCCAAGACAACGCAGGAGTGGCTTCAGGACAAGTCTCTGAATGTCCTTGAGTGGCCCAGCCAGAGCCCGGACTTGAACCAGATCGAACATCTCTGGAAAGACCTAAGAATAGCTGTGCAGTGACGCTCCCAATCCAACCTGACAGAGCTTGAGAGGATCTGCAGAGAAGAATGGGAGAAACTCCCCAAATACAGGTGTGCCAAGCTTGTAGCGTCATACCCAAGAAGACTCGAGGCAGTAATCGCTGCCAATGGTGCTTCAACAAAGTACTGAGTAAAGGGTCTGAATACTTATGTAAATGTGATATTTCCATTATTTATTTAGTTTATAGATTTGCAAAAACAACGTTTAAAAAAAATTATTTTCTACATTGTATAATAATAGTGAAGACATCAAAACTATGAAATAACACATATGGAATCATGTAGTAAACAAAAAAGTGTTAAACAAATCAAAATATATTTTATATTTGAGATTCTTGAAATAGCCACCCTTTGCCTCTGACAGCTTTGCACACTCTTGGCATTCTCTCAACCAGTTTCATGAGGTAGTCACCTGGAATGCATTTCAATTAACAGGTGTACCTTCTTCACAGTTAATTTGTGGAATTTATTTCCTTTTTAATGCGTTTGAGACAATCAGTTGTGTTGTGACAAGGTAGAGGGGGTATACAGAAGATAGCCCTATTTGGTAAAAGACCAAGTCCATATTATGTCAAGAACAGCTCAAATAAGCAAAAAGAAATGACAGTCCATCATTACTTTAAGACATGAAGTCAGTCAATTCTGAAAATTTCAAGAACTTTGAAAGTTTCTTCAAGTGCAGTCACAAAAAACATCAAGCGCTATGATGAAACTGGCTCTCATGAGGACCGCCACAGGAATGGAAGACCCAGAGTTACCTCTGCTACAGAGGATAAGTTCATTAGAGTTAACTGCACCTCAGAAATTGCAGCCCAAATAAATGCTTCACAGAGTTCAAGTAACAGACACATCTCAACATCCAACTGTTCAGAGGAGACTGCGTGAATCAGGCCTTCAAGGTCGAATTGCTGCAAAGAAACCACTACTAAAGGACACCAATAAGAAGAAGAGACCTGCTTGGGCCAAGAAACACGAGCAATGGACATTAGACCGGTGGAAATGTGTCCTTGGTCTTGGGTCCAAATTTGAGATTTTTGGTTCCAACCACCATGTCGTTGTGAGACGTGGTGTGGGTGAACGGATGATCTCTGCATGTGTATTTCCCACCGTGAAGCATGGAGGAGGTGGTGTTATGGTGTGGGGGTGCTTTGCTGGTGACACAGTCTGTGATTTATTTAGAGTTCAAGGCACACTTAACCAGCATGGCTACCACAGCATTCTGCAGAGATATGGCATCCCATCTGGTTTGGGCTTAGTGGGACTATCATTTGTTTTTCAACAGGACAATGACCCAAAACACACATCCAGGCTGTGTAAGGGCTATTTTACCAAGAAGGAGAGTGATGGATGCTGCATCAGATGACCTGGCCTCCACAATCACCCGACCTCAACCCAATTGGTTTGGGATGAGTCAGACCGCAGAGTGCAGGAAAAGCAGCCAACAAGTGCTCAGCCAACATGTGTCTCCTGAGTGGCGCAGTGGTCTAAGGCACTGCATCGCAGTGCTAACTGTGTCACTAGAGATCCTGGCAGCCGGCCGCGACCGGGAGACTCATGGGCGGCGCACAATTGGCTCCAGCGTCGTCCAGGGTAGGGGAGGGAATGGCCGGCAGGGATGTAGCTCAGTTGATAGAGCATGGCGTTTGCAACGCCAGGGTTGTGGGTTCGATTCCCACAGGGGGCCAGTATAAAAAAAAAAAAAAATCTATATATATGTAAGTCGCTCTGGATAAGAGCGTCTGCTAAATGACTAAAATGTAAATGTAAAATGCTCAGCATATGTGGGAACTCCTTCAAGACTGTTGGAAAAGCATTCCAGGTGAAGCTGGTTGAGAGAATGCCAAGAATGTGGAAAGCTGTCATCAAGGCAAAGGGTGGCTACTTTGAAGAATCTAAAATCGAAAATATATTTTCATTTGTTTAACACTTTTTGGGTTACTACATGATTCCATATGTGTTATTTCATAGTTTTGATGTCTTCACTATTATTCTACAATGTAGAAAATAGTAAAAAATAAAGAAAAACCCTTGAATGAGTAGGTGTTCTAAAACTTTTGACTGGTAGTGTATATACTTTCACTTTGAGACTTATCTAATTTTGATGTCTGTCTACTCTCTCTTCTCCCCCTCTCCTCTCTCTCCCCCCCTCTCTCTCCCCTCTCTCTTCTCCCCCTCTCCCCTCTCTCTCTCCCCCTCTCTCTCTCCCCTCTCTCCTCCCCCTCTCTCTCCCCTCTCTCCTCCCCCTCTCCCCTCTCTCTTCTCCTCTCTCTCCTATCGCTCGCGCTCTATCTTTCTCCCCCCCTCTTTCTTTCCCCCTCTCTCTCCCTCCCTCCTCAGCCTCTCTCAGTAGTGAGACACACCATCCGTTCCACCAACAAACACTCCAGAGCAGAGATCAGCTGTAAGTAACAGCAGCCCTCCTCCTCTGCTCTCTCCTCCTTTCTTCCCCTCTGCTCTCTTCTCTCCTCTGCTCTCTTCTCTCCTCCCCTCTGTCCTCCTCCCCTCTGTCCTCCTCCCCTCTGTCCTCCTCCCCTCTGTCCTCCTCTCCTCTGTCCTCCTCCCCTCTGTCCTCCTCCCCTCTGTCCTCCTCCCCTCTGTCCTCCTCCCCTCTGTCCTCCTCCCCTCTGTCCTCCTCTCCGTCCTCCCTCTGTCCTCCCTCCTCTGTCCTCCCCTCCTCTGTCCTCCCCTCCACTCTGTCCTCCCCTCCACTCTGTCCTCCCCTCCACTCTGTCCTCCCCTCCACTCTGTCCTCCCCTCCACTCTGTCCTCTGCCCTCCACTCTGTCCTCTGCCCTCCTCTCCTCTGTTCTCCTCTCTCCTCTGTCCTCCTCTCCTCCTCTCCTCTCTCCTCCCCTCCTCCAATGATTATCTGTCAACATCCCACAGTAGCTAGACACCTTCTAGGAACCCCCACCCTCTTGTCCCTAGCCGACCAGTGGGATTAGTCAGAGCTCTGAATCTGCTCTCCCATTGGCTGGTCTGTCTGTCAGTCTTCCTGTCAGAGGTTGTGTGCTCCAGTAGCAGGTCAGTCTCTCCTGCAGGGCGGGCCATAGTGTTGATCCTGCCAGGACCCGTTTGAGAGCAGCGGACATGCTGGGTTCAAATAGTATTCAAAATCTTTCAAATAGTGTTGAGCATTTGCTTGAACCTGCCTGGAGTGCCAGATGAGTGGGGCATTTCCCGTTTGATAAAAACATGGTTCCTTTGCACCAGGCACACTGCAACGGATTTACGTCATAAAAACCTGTTGGGGCGGGGGCAGGCTTAGAGATGGCAAAGCCTAATTCAGAAGCATGTCTGTTCTACGAAATATATTCCCAAATAAATGTGTTCTCAAATATTTTATTTTCTCTTGTTGCGCTGAACTGACATGCATGATTGTTTGCGACACTCCGATGTTCAGATAAATGGAATTTCACACATGGTTTTGAGCAATAGTTGAAGTCAAAGTTTGATTATTTGTTACATAGTATTTTAAAAAATTTGGTTCAGTTAGTTTCACATTGCCAAATGTCAAACGAACAAAAATTCCCGAACAAAACCACGTGTCCATGCAAGTCATTTATTTATTGGACAAAAATGCTCATCTATGATCGTCATGAAGCGTCACTTGTGTTTCCCAATCTTCATAGTACTTTCGCTTTGGTCTCCCAACAACATGTGGGAGCAAACGGTGCAATAGCCGCTCTGAGATGTGACTGGTCTATATTCTGTAGCCTATATGCCATGTGGGACTATAACCCAGTCTCCCATGATCTGCATCGAATGCGCTCATAAATGCACTGATACACACAGAATGTTTCAGAGATGTGAAGTTATGATGCTTCTCGCAGTCAGAACAACCAATAATGATGAGGAACTCACTTCCTGTGTTTGGTCCGGACCAATAATGATGAGGAACTCACTTCCTGTGTTTGGTCCGGACTGTGTTCTCACCTGGAGCCAACTGCAGCACGGAACAAATAGAAAACCGCTGTGCGTTGGTTAGTAACCGCTGTGCGTTGGTTAGTAACCGCTGTGCGTTGGTTAGTAACCGCTGTGCGTTGGTTAGTAACCGCTGTGCGTTGGTTAGTAACCGCTGTGCGTTGGTTAGTAACCGCTGTGCGTTGGTTAGTAAACGCTGTGCGTTGGTTAGTAACCGCTATGCGTTGGTTAGTAACCGCTGTGCGTTGGTTAGTAACCGCTGTGCGTTGGTTAGTAAACGCTGTGCGTTGGTTAGTAAACGCTGTGCGTTGGTTAGTAAACGCTGTGCGTTGGTTAGTAAACGCTGTGCGTTGGTTAGTAAACGCTGTGCGTTGGTTAGTAAACGCTGTGCGTTGGTTAGTAAACGCTGTGCGTTGGTTAGTAACCGCTGTGCGTTGGTTAGTAACGCTGTGCGTTGGTTAGTAACTCGCTAGCGTTGGTTAGTAACCGCTGTGCGTTGGTTAGTAAACGCTGTGCGTTGGTTAGTAAACGCTGTGCGTTGGTTAGTAAACGCTGTGCGTTGGTTAGTAAACGCTGTGCGTTGGTTAGTAACCGCTGTGCGTTGGTTAGTAACCGCTGTGCGTTGGTTAGTAACCGCTGTGCGTTGGTTAGTAACCGCTGTGCGCTGGTTAGTAACCGCTGTGCGCTGGTTAGTAACCGCTGTGCGTTGGTTAGTGAACGCTGTGCGTTGGTTAGTGCGCTTCCCGAGTGTGGATAGTGTTCACACCCGTCCAAAAGAACCGAACTAAGGGGGTAACACCAGAGTTTGGGAAAAGAATACACACAAAAAAGCCCCCTTAAACAGTGAAAGCTTCCTTAAACAGTGAAAGCTTCCTTAAACAGTGAAAGCTTCCTTAAACAGTGAAAGCTTCCTTAAACAGTGAAAGCTTCCTTAAACAGTGAAAGCTTCCTTAAACAGTGAAAGCTTCCTTAAACAGTGAAAGCTTCCTTAAACAGTGAAAGCTTCCTTAAACAGTCTATAATGCGCACCACCGCATCGCTCAACTCAGACAGCAGTGTGTAGCCAACCTCCCGAGTGGGGCAGTGGTCTAAGGCGCTGCATCGCAGTGCTAACTGTGCCACTAGAGATCCTGGTTCGAATCCAGGCCCCCCCGTGGCAATCGAACCCACAACCCTGGCGTTGCAAACGCCATGCTCTACCAACTGAGCTACATCCCTGCCGGCCATACCCTCCCCTACCCTGGACGACGCTGGGCCAATTGTGCGCCGCCCCATGGGTCTCCCGGTCGCGGCCGGCTACGACAGAGCCTGGATTCGAACCAGGATCTCTAGTGGCACAGCTAGCACTGCGATGCAGTGCCTTAGACCACTGCGCCACTCGGGAGAGTAGGCTATATGTTATTGGGCTCATATCTGGAGGTGGAAATTATATTTTAGATGGTGTCAGCATAATTTTACTTTCATTCATTTTGGAGTAGAATGTCCTTTTAAAAAGTCACCAGAACTGAGCTTCTCAGTCCTTCTACATAAAACATTTCCTGGGGATGACCCCCAACCCCCAACTAGTCACTTTTCAATTTTAATTACATCAACAGGTCAATATCCCTGATTGACCCTGGCCCCCCCTCCAATGCTTCCCACAGTTGTATCAAGTTGGCTGGATGTCCTTTGGGTGCTGGACCATTCTTGATACACACGGGAAACTGTTGAGCGTGAAAAACCCAGCAGCGTTGCAGTTCTTGACACAAACCGGTACGCCTGGCACCTACTACCATACCCCATTCAAAGGCACTTAAATATTTGTCTTGCCTATTCACCCTCTGAATGGCACACATACACAATCCATGTCTCAAGGCTTTAAAATCCTTCTTCAACCTGTCTCCTCCCCTTCATCTACACTGATTGAAGTGGATTTAACAAGTGACCTCAATAAGGGCTCATTGCTTTCACCTGAATTCACCTGGTCAGTCTATGTCATAGAAGAGCAGGTGTTCCTAATGTTTTGTCTACTCAGTGTAAGTAATGTAAGCAATCGATTATGCAAGTAATAGATCATGCTAGATAGTGTTTTTAGCAGTAACAAATGATAAGGTAAGTTGTGTGTTAGCGAAAAACACATGCAATGTGTTCTTCCTGTTATGTAGGAGATGTAGTGTTGTCTTTTTACTGTTCAAAAACAATCACTGGGTGTGGCTGTCTGCAGATACAGGACTAGTAACAGTGATGTATTTTAATAGTTGTTTGTGTAATTGACTACTAGTAGTGGTTCCTTTAGTTGTTTATGTAATAGACTACTAGTAGTGGTTCCTTTAGTTGTTTATGTAATAGACTACTAGTAGTGGTTCCTTTAGTTGTTTATGTAATAGACTACTAGTAGTGGTTCCTTTAGTTGTTTATGTAATAGACTACTAGTAGTGGTTCCTTTAGTTGTTTATGTAATAGACTACTAGTAGTGGTTCCTTTAGTTGTTTATGTAATAGACTACTAGTAGTGGTTCCTTTAGTTGTTTATGTAATAGACTACTAGTAGTGGTTCCTTTAGTTGTTTATGTAATAGACTACTAGTAGTGGTTCCATTTAGTTGTTTATGTAATAGACTACTAGTAGTGGTTCCTTTAGTTGTTTATGTAATAGACTACTAGTAGTGGTTCCTTTAGTTGTTTATGTAATAGACTACTAGTAGTGGTTCCATTTAGTTGTTTATGTAATAGACTACTAGTAGTGGTTCCTTTAGTTGTTTATGTAATAGACTACTAGTAGTGGTTCCATTTAGTTGTTTATGTAATAGACTACTAGTAGTGGTTCCTTTAGTTGTTTATGTAATAGACTACTAGTAGTGGTTCCATTAGTTGTTTATGTAATAGACTACTAGTAGTGGTTCCATTTAGTTGTTTATGTAATAGACTACTAGTAGTGGTTCCTTTAGTTGTTTATGTAATAGACTACTAGTAGTGGTTCCTTTAGTTGTTTATGTAATAGACTACTAGTAGTGGTTCCTTTAGTTGTTTATGTAATATACTACTAGTAGTGGTTCCTTTAGTTGTTTATGTAATAGACTACTAGTAGTGGTTCCTTTAGTTGTTTATGTAATAGACTACTAGTAGTGGTTCCATTTAGTTGTTTATGTAATAGACTACTAGTAGTGGTTCCTTTAGTTGTTTATGTAATAGACTACTAGTAGTGGTTCCTTTAGTTGTTTATGTAATAGACTACTAGTAGTGGTTCCTTTAGTTGTTTATGTAATAGACTACTAGTAGTGGTTCCATTTAGTTGTTTATGTAATAGACTACTAGTAGTGGTTCCTTTAGTTGTTTATGTAATAGACTACTAGTAGTGGTTCCTTTAGTTGTTTATGTAATAGACTACTAGTAGTGGTTCCTTTAGTTGTTTATGTAATAGACTACTAGTAGTGGTTCCTTTAGTTGTTTATGTAATAGACTACTAGTAGTGGTTCCTTTAGTTGTTTATGTAATAGACTACTAGTAGTGGTTCCTTTAGTTGTTTATGTAATAGACTACTAGTAGTGGTTCCTTTAGTTGTTTATGTAATAGACTACTAGTAGTGGTTCCTTTAGTTGTTTATGTAATAGACTACTAGTAGTGGTTCCTTTAGTTGTTTATGTAATAGACTACTAGT